>NC_060274.1:8085672-8220982 GCF_021613505.1 Equus quagga | reverse complement strand
CTGGTCTGGCCGAGCTGGCCTGGAGGTTGCGGTCTGGAGGCCCTGGCACGCGCGGTCGGGTGGGCCTGGCGCGGTCCGGCGGGCCCAGCGCGCGGTCTGGAGGACCCGGCGCGCGGTCTGGCGGGCCCAGCGCGCGGTCTGGCGGACCCAGTGCGGTCTGGCGGACCCGGCCTGGAGAGCGCGGTCTGGAGGACCCGGCGTGGCCGGGCGGGCCTGGGCGAGCGCGGCCTGGTCTGGCGGGCCCGGCCTGGAGACCGCGGTCTGGCGGGCCTGGCGCGCGCAGCCTGGTCTGGAGGACCCGGCCTGGAGAGCGCGGCCTGGAGGACCCGGCGCGGTCTGGTCTGGTGGGGCCCTGCCAGGGCGGTCTGGTCTGGCGGACCTGGCCTGGAGAGCGTGGTCTGGCGGGCCCGGCGCGCGGTCTGGAGGACCCGGCGCGGTCTGGCGGGCCCGGCGAGCGCGGCCCAGCCCATTTGGCGCCGTCCTCGGGAGCTGGCCGTGGGCCTGGCGTGCTGGCCGCCGCCCCGCAGTCCTCGCCCTGCTCTCGTCTGGGGAGGACGGCCAGGCTGGCCGGTTGCCGCGGGTGTCTGCCGCGGTTCGCTGCGGCCTCTCCCCGAATGCTCGGGTCGGCAGCCGCTCCCGACTGCGGGGCGGATCGGGCAGAGGAAGAAGGAGAGGCGGACGGGCGGGCGCGATGCCGATGTGGCTGGCGCGGAGGGATGCCACTGCCCCGCGCCGCGGCAGCCAGGGCCTCCTCGTTTTCTTGGCGGGGCGGGCCTAGCAGTTACGAGGAGCCCCCGGGAGCTCTGGGCACTGGGCCGGAAGGGGCCGCCGTGTGGGGGGACAGGAGACGCGGGGGAGGGTCTTCAAGGTGGGGGGCCGCGGCCCCTGAGCGCCCCCTCCTGGCCGCAGCGCGCGCCGCTTCCCGCCGGCCTCGCCCGCCCTCCGCGGCTCCTGGAGCGCCGCGCTGCGGGGGCGCGCTGAGGCCCCGCCCCGTCTCCCGGCCCCAGACACGCCCACCGTGGGCGGGGCCAGGGCGCTGTCCGCAGGGCGCTGTCCACGGTCCCGGAGCTTCGGTAGGGCTTCTGCACCCTTTTTGCCGAGAAAACGATTTTCGAACGGACCCCGGGAGTTCCGGGCAGAGGACGGACGATTCTGGCAGACCCGTGCACATAGGCAGACAGGGGAAAGAACGGCCATACTGTCAGCCCCGGGGCTGTGGGGTCAGCTCTGAAACCTGTCACCACCTCTCCATTGGCATCTTAATTTTCAGCCTGCTCTCTTTTTTCTTTTCTTTTCTTTTTAAAAAAGATCTCCAGTGTTTGTATGGAATTGGACCAGTTATAATCCTGAGTTCATGATGTGCACTCATCATTAATCCGTGGACTAACCTTTTTTTTCCCGTTTTTTAATTAGTCGTTTTGGATAATGTAAAGAACCCCATCTGTAACAAAATCTAGGAACCTGACAATAACTACTGTCTATGTGTTCTCTCTTTATTGGAAGTAATCATTAGCCCACATCCTGTATTTAAAAGTTTCCTTCCTTTCTTCTTCCCACTCACCCTGTCTTCCTCCCTCTTTCTCGAAAGTCTGTGTGTGATTTTTTTTTAGTAGAAAGTGTATATCATGGTATGTGTAACTTTTTGGGACATAAGTGGTAGCAACAATATTATACTGCTAAAAACTAACCGTATTGTTATCTTTGTGGTTTGTTCCTTCCAACTCCTATGTAATATTGTCTGGATCTACCAAAGTTAATTTATCCACTCTTCTGTTGATGGGTCTTTGGGTTGTTTCCAGGTTTTTACTAGTGTGAAGAACACAAGATGTTCTTTCACATGTTTCTTGTTAAGTATATATGCATGGTTCTCTCTCTTTTTTTCCTTCTGCTATTTCTCCCCAAGTCCCCCCAGTATATAGTTGTACATTTTTTAGTTGTGAGTCCTTCCAGTCGTGGCATTTGAGATGCCGCCCCAGCATGGCCTAATGAGTGGTGCCACGTCTGCACCCAGGTTCCGAACCGGTGAACCCAGCCACTGAAGCTGAGCATGTGAAGCCAACCACTCGGTCATGGGGCCGGCCCCAGTTTCCTCTTGTGTATATACATGAGTTGAATAGCTAAGTCATAGGGTATGTGAATGTTCAATTTTAGGAGATATGCCATGCTGAGTTTTTTAGTAGTCGTACCAGTTTACACTCCACCAGCAACACGGGAGAGCGCTGGACCATCTCTCTTGCAACACGTGGTATTTAATTTTTGTCAGTGGAGTGGCTGTAGTGGGTGTGTCATGTGGTCTGGATTTGCAATTCTTTGGTCACCAGTGATGTTTAACATCTTTTCATATCCTTATTGACATATATTTTTCTTTGTCAGATCATGTCTTGTCCCATGTGACCTATTCTTTCTCTAGAGGCTTTGGAATTTTCTCTTTGCCTTTGATATTAAAATTCACCACAAGGTGACTAGGTATGGGTTTTTCCCTCTCTCTCTTTGTGTGATTTCTCAGTCAGAGGTCATTTATTTTCATCTATTTCCTAGAATTATAAAAAAAATTTGTGTTTGTTCTTTTGTGCGTGAGTGTGTATGTTCTTGATGCCAGGTCTTTGCCAGCTCTGTGTGTCTCCAGGTTGTAACTCGTTTCTGTTTTCCTGAAGCTATTTTTTGATGAATATCAACTTTTAAATTTAGTAAGTGAAGTTTATTGATTTTTTTTGTAGTTAATTCTTTTGAGGTTTAAGAAATATTTTCCTACATTAAGATCTAAAAGATAACTATATTTTCTACTGAGAGTTTTAAAGTTTGGTTTTTGATGTTTATGTCTTTGATCCGTTTAGAGTTGATTTTTGTATACTGTGGTGGGTAGGGATCCAATTTTATCTTTTTTTCCATATGGATTGCCATTTTGTTTCCAGTTCCATTTATTGGACAGTCTCTTGTTTGCCCACTGATCTGATACATTACCTCTGTCATACCAAGTTTGATTCACGCGAATGTCTCTGTGCTCTCTGTTTTGGCCCTTTGGTCTGTATCCTAGTCCGTTTGTCAGTTTATCTGTTTCTATGCCAACTACCATCGTATTGATATTATGTAGACTTTTTTTCTGGATTATTACAGTAATATCCCAGGCAAGCTGAGACGTGATCACCCTACTTTGGGGCCATTCTAAAGAATTTTGATTTTATAGCATGTATGAGGGGAAGTTATTGAAGAATTTCAGCAGCTGAGTTGTGTATTCTGATTTATGTTTTTGTGGATTGCACTGGTGTAAGATGCGTAGAGGAGGGTGAAGGACCAGACAGGAGTGGAGGCAAGGGTACCTACCAATCAGGAGGCTATTTATTGCCAGAGTACGGGTGAGAGATGATAGAGGTTTTAGCATTAACAGAGATGGAGAGATGTGGACAGATTCAAGAGGGAGGTGAAACCAGTAGAACTTTCTGATGTATTGAATGTGGTAGATGAGAGAAAGATAGGACTCAGTGTCATGTGTTTGAGGCTTGACCAGCTAGGTGGATGGGGATGCCATTCCTGAGATGGAGAATTCTGGGGAAGGGACAGTTTGTAAGTTTATAAGCTTTCAGATGAATTATAGCACCACTTTTAGTTTGTTTACGCTTGGAAATAACTTTACGATTATGAGTGTTTTATAGCTTATTTATGCTTTTTCCTCTCCAAATAGGTGACTCTCTTTTGAAAAGTGCAACCAGATCTCTCCTGGAATTCAACACAACATCGAGCTGTGAGCAGCCAGGCAAGAATCACAAAGTCCAGAGTAGCATCGCCTTCCTGTGTGGGAAGACCTTGGTGAGTCCACGGAGAGTCACTTTATCATCTTTTCTTTTGTTAAAAATGTTTGTCCCTTGGACATTCTTGCTCTAAGCGGTATTCCAGGAAGAATAAGTGAGCGGAGTTAAAAACGCAAACAAACAAACGGAAACCCCAGCCAAAGCACCATCACCATTAAGGACCAATAAGTGAACAAATCTTGAGCCGATAGTTAAAACACTAAGTGAAACTTGACCCACATCCTGTGTAAAACTATAATTCAAAGTGATTAGTGTGTTCTGACTCCAAACACTGTTGAATATTTGTTGCAGGCATAATTTTTTTCTTTCTAAAACCTCTTCTCTCAGCATTTTATTTTGATAATTTTTAGGGCAATGTGTTTTGTTTTGTTTTGTTTTTAACATTTTTCTTTCCTCATTTGCGTTAAATGGGAGAGACCAACATCTATCTAGGAGAAGCTGTGGTCAGTGGGCAGTGAGGTTCCCAACCTTTTTGGGTATCACTAATGTTGAAAGGGGCCTAATTATTTTAAAGTATGATGTTTGTTCTTACTCTCTGCATGTTGTATGTGACTTTTTGCTTTTAATTGTTAGTATTTAAAAAGGGACTTCCAGTAAATAATTGCTCGCTTTTAGGAAAAGCAATTTGTGTACAAATCCTGTGAATGTTCTCTAATCAGAGTAAGAGCTGAAGTGTTTAGAAAAATCAAGTTGAGTGAAACTCACGTGGCTACCAGGCTGCTCTGAAATGTCGTTTTAAAATTTGGTGCTGTGACTGCTGCGTCTTCAGGCCCATAACATCTCATCTGAAGAACTTTAAAAATAGAACTTATATTGTTAATTTTGGACCAGCCCATCAGTTGCACTGTCGTCCATGTTGAAACCTTGGGAAAAAAAAAATCTGTTTGCAGCAGTATGAAATATGGAGGCCTGTGTTACAGAATAAGCTGGCTGCTGTTTTAATTTTAATGAATTTCCTCCAAGAATTCTGTGTTCACACAAGAACCAGAATTTCGAGGAACTCCTTAGATTTGCCCATAGGCGTGGAGAGGTAAATTCCTGCCGTGTCATGTGTCACCCAGCAATGCTGTGGTGACCAGTTTGGAGTCAACCCTAGTCGCAGTCTGTCGGTGGGGGGGGGGGGGGGGCTACCCTTGAGTGTGGGGGCGTCTGGAGCAAGGCTGGTGTACAGACTCGGCCGGCTCCAGATGGGCCTCCTCCCTCGGCTTACAGGAAGCATGAGGTCACATTTTCTGGCTTCGGTTTTGTTGGCGTTGGTTATAGAACATTTGGAGTTTGACAGTGTGAGGACACCAAGGATTACTTCCCATGAATTTACTGTACTTGCATAGTTGGGGCAGTGGGACAATTTGGGACCCATTATACCAGAATTCCAACATGATTTCATGAAGCTTTTGTCTCAGAATTTTCGGGTTTGGGAACTTCCCAATGACCTCGTTTAACTAAAGCAGTTGTGTTGTCCTCCCCACCCTCTTTCCTACTTTAAGATTTTTCATTAGCCTTTACTGTTTCTAACTTTCAAAAAGCAGATTTTACAATATGCGGTATGGTAACTTATTTTTATTTTTTTGAACAGGGAACTCCTGAATTTGTAACTGCAACAGAATGCGTGCATTACTTTGAGTGGCGGACTTCTGCAGCCTGCAAGAAAGACATATTCAAAGCTAATAAAGAGGTAACAAGGGGCCTTCAAGCTTACAGGCTTGTGAAGTACGTTCTGGGACCTTCAACATTTGAAATACTGACATAAATCTTCTGGGGTGGAAATCTTTTTTCATTTTCAAACTCCGTTTGAGCAGAGGTACCGTGTGATTTAATTGTTAAAATTCTGCTGGGTGGTTCTTGTTTTTAGGACAGGGCATTTAAAATATCGCAGGACGTGACTGGAAATAGCATGGCTCACCCATCCAAGGCAAGTCAGTTTTTGGTTTCTGGGCAACTCGGTAACTAAGTAGTTGAGCTTGGGTTTAGATTATTAACTATCTGCAGGCTCCATCTCCTCAACCTTGGGGTGGCTTCTGGATGTATGTGGATCCAGGCCAGCTGTCCCCAAGCCCTTCAATTCTTTGCCAGTGGCCTCAGAGACTAGTTGACTGTTATTACTTGCATTCGTTCTCTGGTGGCTGGTCAAGTCATTCTTGGTGATTAATGCAGCATCCTCTTCCCTTGCCTCGAGCCTCTTAGGCTGGCTCTGCCACGTGGCTTTTCCTGGCAACAGAGGGGAGCAGATGGCATTTCTTCCTTCCCACCACCCCGGGTCTGAAAGGTGGTTTCCTATGCTTACCTAGACTACAGTCTGTGGACTGGTTAGTCTCACTTTTCTCCAGGAGATTTCTCTTCTGAAGGGTCGAGTTCAAAGACTCTTAGGCTCAAGAAACTGACAAATGGAAGTAATCCGTCGTATTCACTGATGGCCTAATACCATGTCATTTAAGAAGGGCAAAAAGAGAAGTTGTTTTTAAAAAATAAAACCAAATCAAGTTATGAATCATTGTCCCTGATTTTTCAAATATGGCAGTGTGTAAAAAAAGGCAGTTGGATATTGAAGTGGAAGTGGCAAAATGCATGGAGAAGAGCATAAGGAATGTTCAGGGAGAAAAAAGGTTCAAGTATGGAAGGAATTAGGCCTAATACAAAGATGCTGGCGTTTAGGAGATGGTGTCAAATTTAAACTTTAAGACTTAGGTTAAACTGTTTGCCGGATCCAGCGAGTGGCAGGAAAAAGCATCTCGGAACGGCAGGGCGGCTGGGCCGTCTGCTCTCCAGGGAGACCTCAGGCCTCTGCAGGCCTCACGCATGTTCCCAGGGCCCCAATTCTTCAACCCGAGGCTGATACCCACTTTTCCTGTTTGAACCGAGCGTCCTCTTATCTCGGTTTGCTGACCTGACAATTACGTCTCCCACCACCTACGGAAAGATCGTTTTCCAAAATAAACAAATAAATAGCAACTCATTTCTATTTTCTTTGTGTTTTACGTCAGAAGTCACCCACGACAGCTCGAGGTCAAATCCTGCCCCTGGCTCGTGTTCGTGCAGCCTCGCAACTAAGAACGGTTTTTACATTTTTACGGCATTGTCAAAAAGCAAAGAATACACAGCAGAGACCCACGTAACTCAGAAATCTGAAACTCTTTGCTCCGCGGCCCTTTACAGACCAAGTGTGCTGTCCCCTGGTCTAAATCGTTTTTGGGGGCGGGGGTGAGGAGTGTGCTTTTCCTCCAAACAGTGACGTTTAATTTCTCTTAGAAGCTGATCTGAAGGTGAAGGAGAGACACTGCAGTGTGTTCTCAGTGCTCATTTCTGTAGGTCTGGTTAACAGCTGGGCTTCACTCATTCAGTTTTCATTTACTGAGGGCCTGTTGTGGGCTACGCAGTAGGAATGTCATTAAATTTTGAAAAGGTTCTTGCTTTCAGTGAGCCCATAGATGACGAACAATGTGGAGGGCATATCCATATTCAGGACCTGAATTTCTTTCTGCTTTAGGTACAGATAAGCTAGACAGGAAGAACCGAAGAGCGTGATGGCTGCTGAAAAGCAGTGCTGTCACCGTTGCCAGATCAGAATAAGGCATATTCCCTTTTCTCTGTTTTCAGTAGGGTTTGATTGCACCTTTCAGGCTAGGGTATAACTTTAAAAATCGTATTAGATGCGAACTTGCAGACACTCATCACTTCTTAAAAAAAAAAATCCAGATTTGGTTTAGTGTTCGTGTAATTTTGATTTCCAGTTTTCTTGATGTTTCCTCCTTTCCTTTGTTGGTTTTGCTTTGTCAGGTTTAGAATGATTTGATGGGCAAAGATCACGGTAGTTCCCAACAGTGCCTTTTAAAACTACCGGCATAATGCTTGTTCAGTGGATTCTGGCAGGGTTTTTTAGATAATAATTTTTTTTAAGACTTTGTGGGCATACATCCCCTGCCATGGCACTCTTGGAAGCACAGAAAATCCGGAACTGGCATGCTCGTGGTCTTAGCAAAGTGACATAGATGTGGGTAATCTGTATACACTGTTAACGAGGTCGACTCAGTGTGCGGTGTGTGAGGTTGCAGGGACCTCCCTCCCCAGCTGCTGCATCCCTGCTTTTGGGAAGTCTCCATCGCTTGGCTCAGTGGAGCAGGAAGCGGGAGACTTTCCCCAGGAGCCCTGACAGTTTTTCCGATGGACTCTCCAATTCTGTGGGGCGCCGGGTTGGGCGTGTCTTCTGTTCCTTCCCAGAGTAGAGAGGCCAGAAGTCGCTCACTGCCTCGAGCTGGGGGTCTGCGGGCCTTGCTGCCTGGAGTCTCTTGAGGCTTTTGGTGAAGCTGAGCTCGGTTCAGAATTCCAGTTCTTTCCACCGTGGCCCCATCCCTTCCTGCCCGGGGCCAGCTTGCTCCCTTTCCTTCACAGGCTTTCATCTTGTAGCTGGAGAGTGGCTGCTCGTCTCCCACGCTAACCTGTCTGCCAGATCACCCCCACCATGAGTTAATGTTTCCATATTATCTTGCTGGGGGATGGCAAGCTCCAGATTTGCAGGGTTGTGGACCCTGTGGTACCTTTTCACTGGGTCCTAAGCACGGTCTGCAGTAACACCTCTCTTTCGTTTTAGTTGCTTTTCTGCGGGATGTAGCGTCAGCCTTGGCCTCTCCTCTGGCCTTCCGCCCTGGCCGACTGGAGGCGCTAGCCCCCTTGGTTAGCAGGACCTCTGATCCCCACTGGAGGCGATGGGTGACTTTGCTTTAAATGAGTTCATGTGTCCCCTGAGGCTAAGAGGAGGTGCAAGTCGTTTGATTTAATCCACTGACGCTCCGGGAAGTCTCTGAAAACGGGACTGGGGAAAAGGGTTAGTGGGTCAGAGCATTCCAGGAGATTTGATAGTGGCTTTCTGAGAAAAATTTGAAAGCTAAATATTAAGGAGTTAACTTTTGTAGATAGACCTGCCTGTGAATAACTTCAGTCTAAAAGACAAAATTTTAGGAAAGCCATCCATAGAAAGTGATGCAAGAAACTACTTTTAAATGATCACAGAGAACACGAATTTTTGGAATATCCTTTGGCAGGGGCGATTAAAACAATACCAGTGTGTTATTTTGGAAAGAAGACGTATGGGAGTGTTTCAGATGAAGACGTAGCAAGAGACGGTGTTAGCTAGGTGACCAGGGCCTTTTTTACTCTTGGGCACATCTCTGGGCTTGAATGCTTTGCCTTCTGAAGTTGGTGGAACTTTTAAAGCACGGGGTCTTGTCAACTGTAATGGGCTCCTTGACGTTTTAAAAATAAGAGGCCATTAGTTCATAGAGATGAGAGGGTGGGCATAAATTGGAATCCAGTCGGGGAGGATTAGACAGATGCCCAGAGGAGGGGCTTGTCTTCATATGTTACTGAGCAGGTGTTTCATGGGCCCCTGTTAGGTGTGAGCATTGTTCTAAGCCTTGCATAGGGCCACAGTGGTGACAGAGCCCCTGTCCTCAGTCACCGTACACTCAAGTCAGCGGGTGGCGGTTCCTGGTAAAACACGTCAGTGTATGAAGTAAAAGAAGGCAGGGGAAGGCACAGACAGAGGTGGAGAGCACTGTAGTAGATGAAGATGTCAGAAAAGGCCTCACCGAGCAGGTGACGTTTCATCCGAGACCTAGATGAGGTGAGAGGGCGCCACGCAGATACCGGGAAACATTCCAAGTGGAGGCAGCGTCGCGTTCCACAGGGCTGAGCTGCACCCAGAGGTGGTGTGGCTGTGTGGAGTGGTCCATGAGGTCGGAGACTGGGGGAGCTGGGATTTCCTTCTTTTTATAGGAGGCTGTGGGTAGATTTGGCCTGGGAGTCATGTTGACCCGATGTAATTTTAAAAGGATTGATCTGGTGGTTGTGGAGAGGGGATGGAGGTAGGGGCCATGAAAGCTGGAAGCAGGGGACCACTTAAAAGAGACTGTTTCAGGCAAAGATTATGGCAGTTTGGACCAGGGGTGGTGAGAAGTGATGGATTTGGTTTGAAGGTAGACCCAACAAGACTTCTAATGCTTTGGGTGTGGAGTGTGTGCAGTCCAGGATGACCTTAAGGTTTTGGCCTGAGCCACTGGCAGAATGATTGCTCCATAGTGAGATGAGAAACACGGGGGGTTAAGAGCAGGTTTTGGGGCAGAAATGAAAGACCTGTTTTAAATATGTTAAACTTGAGATTCTTTTATGTATCTAAGTGACGATGGTAAATAGCAACAACAAAAACTTATATTGACTTGCCAGGACCTGTACCAAGAGTTTTATATATATTAATTCATTCAGTCCTCATAGCAACAGTATGACGTAATTACTAATATTATTCCCACTAGACATATGGGGAAGCTGAGGCACAGAGGTTAGGATGGCTCATAGTCATATTAAGTGTCATCACCAGAGTTTGGACCCAAGCCTCCTGTCTCCAGAGTCTGTTCACAGACACAGTTCTTCTGTGGTTGGAGAAAAAGATCATGGCTAGGGACATGCATTTGGGAATCATTGGTAGATATTTAAGGTCACGCACCAGATCACCAAGGAAATGAGTGTAGACAGGGAAGACTAAGCACTTGCTGACCTTTGCTTTTTGTCGTTGGAGCCATCATGGCCTGATGGACACCATAAGGAATGGAGACCAGTGTTATATGGCGTTGGTCATAGGGTTTGCTCTGAGCTACAAGCCCCAAGAAGATGAGTGTTGAAGACTCACTTTTTCTCTTCCTCTCTTCCAGGTGCCTTGCTACGCATTTGATGGAGAGTTGAAGAAACATGATTTAAACCCACTGATCAAGATTAGTGGTGCTTACTTGGTGGATGACTCTGACCCCAACATTTCTCTATTCATCAACGTTTGTAGAGACATAGGTGTGAATCCTTGTGGGTGTGGGTGTGGTGAAGGATTTCTTAGGAGACTTCAGTATCTTTGCCCTCCCACCCCTACTCCTATCTGAAGATCCATGTCCCTGAGAGGCCCTCAGGGAAAGCTTTCATCATGAAAGATGTTCTCTCTGCACATCCCCATCCTGTGGCCCCCGGTGAATTCTAATTCCATCGCAAATTCCATGCAAACTATTGATCCATCCGAGTGTGTTCTCTCTGCCAGACACTTTGGGTTTCAAGATTCTCAAGTAAATCTGACTTCCTGTGAGGTGGAAGGGAGAATGGGTTGATCAGGTGTGTTGGGATTGCTGAGATTTGCTGGAGCAGAAGGGAGCCAGAGTTCCCGGGATGGGCCATGGTGAGGAAGGTCCATTTTACTCACTGTGCACGCCTACGTCTCTTGGCTTTGAGTGGCAGGCTGGGTGGAAGCGAGAGAGGGATGACCAAAGGCCTCGGGCACTTACTCATGATATATGTTTCAGCCCCGACCGACTTCTTGCCTGGCTTTCCCCGTGGATGCCAGGACTGTTGTGAGAAGCTTGGGCGTCTTTGCTAAATTAACTGAAAGCTGTGAATGGTCTTTATCTAAAAAGGGCCACAAGAAGTTTTCCTAAGCCTTTTGCATGTTCTATCGGTGATTTCTAAAACCTGGCTTGATGTTTCCTTCAAGGGCTATGAGTTATTAATCCCAGAGGCCAGGACTTGTCTTTCTGCCATGATAGCAGTGAAAATCATGAGTAAATTTTGCCTGGAGTTAACTAGTAAAAAGATCTTTTTAGTGTTTTCCTACATTCCTTTTTCTCATGTAGTACAGAGGACTTTGGCCTTAGAAAAGTTTAGAAAAAATTTTAAATATAAAATCAATACATGGGCAGTAGGCACACGAATACTAATTTATAATTATTTAAATTGCACATATATATTATGTACCATTTTTGTTTATTGTTTCTAAACAGTTTTAACAAGTGAATATACCACCATACATGGCTTGCCAAAAGCGACCAGTGATCCTTTGATTTTTTTGTGTCAGTTCGTTATGTCATTTGTTTGTTCTCCAAGGACAGCTTTTCATGTTCTATTGGAAGAAGGCACATAGACAACGTCTTTGTCTTAAGTGGGTCTGTAACTCAAATTTGAGTAGAAAGTTGAAGAGTCCTGTCAATTATTGAATTCTGAAATAATATGCCGTTTTAGTTTGGAAAACATTTAGATTTCCTGATCTTTTTATCATTTCGAGGATTGTCCCAATTCACTGATACGTTCTTAGAAAAGTTTTTTTCTATCCAGTTTAATGTCATTTTGAGTTGAACTTCAGTGTCTTGGAGTCACACCAAAGGTGCCCCAATTTTTGACAGATGCTCTCCATCCCCAGGACATTGCCCCGAGCCTCAACCCATGTTTGAAAGTGACCCATAAACCCTCAGAATAGTTGTAGATTCGCTGTTGAATGCTTAGCTCCTTGCACAGCCAGGGGCACTGGCCTCACTTTTTTCCCCAGAAAACTGAGTGTCTAATGTTGTGTCACTGTGAGAGCAAGGAGCCCACAGCACCGCAGATTTTCCATGGGGACTAAAACTGCCCAGTAGGGAAATTGCACTGTACAGACCTGAGATCTAGAGGTCTGCTTTCCTCTTCCTCAGCTCTGCCTCCTCTCTGCAGCCTGGAGAAGATACGGTAATCCTGTATTAAAGCCCAAGCTGGGTGATATTTACTCATTCATGGGGGAGCTGTTTTTTGAACCCCTGTTATATGGTGGGCACTGAGTGGCAGCAGTGACCACATGGAAGCTCTGCTCTCCTGGAGCTTATAGTCAAGTGGAAGGCGATGTGTGGTAAATAAGTAAACCTTGTAACGTGTAAGATAGCAGATGATGATAAAAGGGATGCAGCGTAAGGGAAACTCAGCTGTAATCGTCATGGCAGTTGCTGCTGGCAGTCCCGAAGGTCTGGGCATTCTTTTTTTCTTTAATCCTCCCCAAACCCTGTGAGGTGGGGCACTGGCAGTTGGATAGTTCTGTGGTTGGGCCAAAGTTATCGAGATAGTAAGTGGTGAGTCTAAGCTTTGAACCCAGATCTGTCTGTGGGTTCTTTCCACCAATCTACTCATCTTCCCACTAATTCATGGAGAGCCTGCGTTTCTAGTCTTTGGCTTGAGAGGGGATAACGCTAACGATAGTGTATCTCTGGAAGAGGGAGGGACATTCCTTAACTATGAATAACACAATGGTCCCTGTTTCTTGGGGCCCCTCTTGTGTACCATATGTTCCTTCTCCCTGCTCTTCCTGGCAGCCCTGCAGGACTAGTGGGGCTGTACTCATTCCACATGTTGAGAGAGGTCACTGGCTTGCCCAAGGTCTCGGAATGGGATGTGATCCTAGCTCTTTTTTCTTTCCAAACTTCTACTACTTTATGTTACTTATGGAGACTTTCTAAAACTTGATAATTTTTTTTTTTTGCTGGGAACTAATTGCCCTGAGCTAACATCTGTTGCCAATCTTCCTTTCTCTCTCTTTCCTTTTTTTTATTCCTCCCCAAAGCCCCAGTGCATAGTTGTATGTCCTAGTTGTACGTCCTTCTAGTTCTTCTATGTGGGACGCTGCCACAGCATGGCTACTCACAGATGAGAGGATCTTTCTATTAGTTAATTCTGGGCAAAATTTACTCGTGGTTTTCACTGCTATCATAGCAGGAAGACAAGTCCTGGTCTCTGGGAACCGAACGTAGGCCGCCAAAGTGGAGCACACCGAACTTTAACCACTAGGCCATCAGGGCTGGCTCTCAGAAATTTTTTTAAAGGGCCCTGAGCCTGAGGTTAAGTGTGATCACTGATTCAGTGTCACATGTGATGTTTTACAGACTCACTACGGGAGTTGAATCCATACCTGCGCGCCTGTCCCCCTGGCACCGCTGCCTGCCTGGTGAGAAGCGAGCAGAGCTTTGACGTCGGCCGGCCCAAGGAGGGACCGAAGCTCGTGAGCAAGGACAGGTCGGTCTGCCGTTGGCGTTTGTCATCCTCAGTAAGAACTTGGCTTTCTAGGAGGTTGCAAGAACATCCCTTTTCCACGGGGCTGGAGGTGGTACTTGTAAGATTGCCACTTCACGTGTGCTCGTAAAACGATTACTCACCTCTGTGAGTCACGTGGGCTGGTTGGCTCGTTGACTTTCCCATCATGTCGTGAAGTCGTGCCCACCCCAAGGTGTGCTCTGACATTTTCTGTGCCACGTCACCCCTGACGTTGATTTTGTGTCCGTAGTTATCTGATCTTTGAAAACACCGTCCCGGAGGGCGAGAGGCGGAGGGGCAGTTTGCTGGTGTCCCTCCAGGGTGCTGAATTTGCTTCCTGCCTGGGGCAGGATGGGCACCCTAGTTCCCAGGGGTGGGGGGGTCCGTTTCTCATAATAAGCTGTGCTGTTACGCATGCTCTTCTCCTGCCTTTGTACCCTCTCTTGGCACAGAGATATTTTTCTCCCTTGTGTCATGCACGACCCCATCCTGAACTTGCATCAAAAATTTTGATTTTCTCCCCATTCCAAGGGACTTTGGCAGACCCCTGTTGTGGCTTGCTCTAGTCTGGAACTAGTGGCTTGTCAGCGTGTGCAGTTATACAAGACCAGCGCTCTAACCACTGGCCTACGGAGCCCATTTAGGGCGTGTCATTGTAGATCACACTTCTGTCCACAGGAAACACTGGAGCGTCACTTCAGTGTGAAAAAGTGTGGGAAGTTTCCATCTGTGTGTCTGTGTTAGTTTGCCAGGCCCGCTGTAACAAAGTACCACAGACCAAGTGGCTTCAACCACAGAAATGTATTTCCTCTCAGTTCTGGAGGCCAGAAGTCCAAGGTGTCGGCAGGGTTGGTTCCTTCTAAGCCGCTCTCCTTGACGTGTAGACAGCTGTCTTCTCCCTGTGTCCTCACATGGTCACCCCTCTGTGTCTGTGTCCTCATCTCCTCTTCTTATAAGGGCAACAGGTATTGCGGATGAGGGCCCACCCTCATGGCCTCATTTAACTTAACCTGCTCTTTAAAGGCCCTCTTTCTGAATGCAGTCGCATGCTAAGGTGCTGGGGGTTGGGCCTTCAACCTAGGAATTTTGGGGGGACACAGTTCAGCCCGTAACATTGTCTTAAGTGACAGATGAGTGATTCTTCATCTGGGGAGGGCTAGAGAGGACTTGGTCAAACGTGGGCATGGAGCGAAAGCCCCAGCTTGTCTTCAGAGAGAAGGAAGGTCTGTTTTTGGCCGTTCTGGGCCGGCTCCAGGAGTGGAGGGGCACGTCCCGCAGTGACACCGCACACCCTGCAGTGGCTCCGGGCTCCTCCTGACGAGGGAAGGCCATGGCGGCCGCGCACTGAGCCATCTTCAGGTTGGAAACAAAACATCTTTGACTTGCACTTCTGGGGTGTTGATTAGAGAGGAAGTGGTCGTGCAGCCCGTGGGCAGAGATGCGCTTGGCCTGCGCGGCTGTGTGTGTTTTGTTTTGTTAGATCATTTATCATTTTTGTTTGTTTTACTCCAACACTGTTTCTTAGTATTTCAGTTTACTTGTCGGTCATTTTATTTATTGACTTGAAAAAGAAAATCACGCTCATCGAAGTCTACTTTAAATTTTGTTTTCAAATGGAAATGAGAGTTACCTTGTACTCTGACTTCTTTTCTGTTTCAATATTTCTTCTCTTCTCTTCCCCTTTTCCTGCAAATGAGTGTGCCAGATGCTCAGGGCGCAGATTAATTTGAATGTACTTTTGTGTACCATCCAGGCTCGTCCTGAGTTACGTGAAAGAAGAGGCAGCCACGCCAGACTTTTGTGATGGTCACAGCCCGGCCGTCACTATTACATTTGTCTGCCCTTCCAAGCGCAGAGAGGTGAGTGGCCTGTCTTAGGATCACTTCCCAGTGGCCCACATGAGTTTGGGCTGCCTAAGTGAGCACGAGTCTGGGGTTGGGGCCGGGCAGTGGGTTTGGCTGCAGGAACGGGCAAGCAATAAAAAGATGTGTTGGTGGAATATCTGGAAACACATGCTTCCTGGGGCAGACTCTGCTGCCCGCACGGGCAGGGCTCTCCAGGGAGAGCCTCTTGGCGATTGCTTTTTCTCAACCACCCAGAGGGGCCTCCACCTCTGTTAACACAGGATGGGGTTTCGTTCTAGTTTTCTGTGTGATGATTTTAAGTGGTTCATGGACAGATTTTTAAATTTTTTGTAGTTAGGCTGATTTGAAGGGATATCGGAAAAATTGTATGCATAATCCCCAACCTGTGATTTCATGACTTTTATCGCTTAGGATGAGGCAAGGTAAAAATAGCTAGTTGGTTTACAGAAACATAGTGAGAAATGAGTAGCACAGATGGTATGCAGACCTGGCAGAAATTGTGCAGGCCAGCGGCTGAAGTTTGGGGGGTACCGATATGGGAGGACAATGTCCAGAAGGAAGGTTCCTGCAGTCTCACCGTGGCGCTTCTCCCCTCCCTGCCTGCCTGACCCCCTCCTGACCCTCGCAGGCAGATTCATCATTCTGTTCTCTGGCTGTTTACTGGGTTCTAGTACAGTTGTAAATTCCTTATGGGCGGCTCGTCCTTGGGCCCTGTGCCCGGCAGCGGTACACGTGTCCCTTGATGTCCAAGTGTTTTAGCAGATGTGGGGTGCTGATGGAAGGGGGCATCCCCCAGACAGGAAGGGCAAGGCTTTCCTCTAATTTACTTCTGCCTTCTCTTAATAGAATGAAGTGGGAGGAGCGGAATTCTTTTGCCAGGGGAACCATCCTCCCCCTCCCCACAAACAAACGTGGAATTTCCTCTGGCTCCGGGCTGGCAGCCGGCCTGGTTTCTGTGTGGGGGATGTAGAGTGAAAACTGCAGGCCAGGCCTGCTTTCCGTCTTAGGTTCCCAGACTTCAGGGCCACGTGGTGGCAGCTTAATGAAGACCGGACTGTCTGACCAGTAGTCGACATTCGTTCGGAGCATGATGTCGAGGAATATTTATGTGTACTTTCCATTGGTACCTACAGATGGGAATCGAATCTTTGAAACCTGATGAGACGTTCTGAGCCGGCCGTGGTCTCAGTGTTTTTCTTTCTTGTTTGTTCTACATTCAATGAGATCCATTTTATATTATCACAGTGAAGAGGAGCAGGGGTTTTCCTCCTTTCTTCTCCGTGGGATGCAGGGCGTTGAGTGGTGTTAGAAGAGGAGGCTGATTTGTTATTGGCAGAGCTGGAGGTTCCTTTCCAGCTCAGCTGTCGCTGGGCAGGTCTTGGGTTACGCGCGATACCTTCATGCTCGAAGGTTTATGTAAGTGTTCACGCTGGCTCACTGAATGCTTTTAGGAGCTGAGATTTTTAGTAAACATTCACCTTGTCATATAGACCTTTTTAAAAAAGCTTTATTGAACTTACGTACTATAAAGTTCACCTGTTTTAAGTACAATTTGATGGTTATTAGTATAGTAACAGAATTATGCAACCATTGCCACAATCTAAATGTTGGGACATTTCCAACCCCTCCCCCTGCCCCCCACCCAGGAAACTTTGTGCCCAGTTGTAGTCACTCCTGTTCCTACCCCCAGCCATGGCCACCACTAGTCTAGTTTCTGTCTCTGTGGACTTGCCTTTCCTGGACATTTCGTAAACGTGAATCGTACACCGTGTGGCCCTTTGTGTCTGACTTCTCACTGAGTGCTTGTCACCACGTCACTATACGTCAGACTTCCCTGAGCCAGGTGGTTAAAGCATCAGTTTTGAGTCAGACCGATGGGGCTCCGCTTGTAACTCTGCAGCTTCCTGATCGTGTGACCTGTTTTTACGCCCGGCCCTTAGTACTGTGCCTGGCACGTCGCAGGCGCTCAGAAAGCCGTTGTGGAGTGGTGATCTAGAAGCCGCACAGCCATTCCTGATACTAAGACTGGGAAGGTGTTTCTCCCAGGGACGATTAAAAAGATGATCTTGCCCTCCAGTGAACAGTCACTTCAGCGTCCTTCCTAGTTTGTGTCAGAGACTAGCGTGGGAGCTCACCTTTGTCAAAGCAGTTCTCTGGCGGCAAAGTGGGGGAATCCAGGTTTGTGGTGGGTGGTGCCTCAGCTTCACCTAGCGGCAGGAGCAGATTTGAGTCCAGCTGAGGGGGTGCCCGAGACCCCGACCCCTTTGACGATCTTAGGAGAGGGGTTGGAGACCGTCTCCCCAGATGCACACACGCATGGTGATTTCCACTCAGCTTTGGGGGTTCCTCTGGCCCAGGCTCGGCAGCATCTCTGAATGAAAGGAGGGACGGACCACATGCCCATCACGACTGCTCGCCAAGGTCATGGTTGTCAGATGATGTTGAGTTCGGGGCAGGCTCACTGGCTGAAGCTTGAATGTGACTCTGAAGGTGACTGGAAAGGTTGCAAGTGAATGGAGTTGTGGTAGGTCAAGTCATTGGAATACGTTAGGGGCAATTACGCTTCAAAAATAGGAACAGAAAAATGTAGAAACCCGGCAAAATACCTTTGAGCTTTTCAGAAGCATGGAAAAATCTACGTTTAAGCTGCATTTCAGAAAGTTAATGTTGCTCCTTTCACACCGTTCCTCTTAGGGCACCATTCCCAAGCTCACAGCTAAATCCAACTGCCGCTATGAAATCGAGTGGATCACTGAGTATGCCTGCCACAGAGACTATCTGGAAAGCAAAACGTGCTCTCTGAGCAGCGAGCAGCATGACATCGCCATTGACCTCCAGCCGCTCGGCCAGAACGGAGGTGAGGGAGGGGGTGCCTTAGAAATAAGGCAGTGGGGGCGGGAACGTGAGCAGAGGGACCGAGTTAACCCCTTCCACTGGGGTGGGTGTTTCAGAAATACGGACTGAGCTTCCACTAACACAGTGCTGTAGCTTTGTAACACCTGTGGACGTAACAAAACCTCTTCTTATTTACTCTCCTTTCTTTAGCTTCATACACTTCAGATGGAAAGGAATATAATTTTCATTTGAGTATCTGTGGAGAACCTGAATCCCAGTTCTGTAAGAAGAAAGGAGCTGCAGTTTGCCAAGAGAAGAAATCAGATACCACTCAAGTCAAAGTGGCGGGAAGATACCAGAATCAGAACCTCCGGTGTGTAAACAGCCTTCGTGTAATTTTCGAGTGCATTGTTATATATTCTTGGGAAACCTAACTGACTCCTCTCGTCGTCCTCCTCCTTCCGTTTTCCACACAGCACAGGAAAGTCACTAAGTCAGCATTCCTTATTATTTGACTTAGGCAAGTTGCCGTTTGTCACTAAACAGCTGGATGTTTTCCGTGGCTTTACGATAAGAGTGCTTCTGTTAAAGCGGCTCACTTTATACTCTATTGTTTTGTCAGGAACTGTACTATGGGAAAGTTAATTAGTTTACAGTGGATATGGCTTTTGTCTTTTAAAATTTATGTTTCTGAGGAGTTTTGATTTTTCTCTGGCGGTTTGAGAATCTGAAACGCCATCAGAATTACATAAAAGTTCCAAGCGGCTAAAAAAACGCATTCAGTGCAATTCTTGTGACCTCTAGCTTGGTAGTAACCTTCACAAAAGTGTTATGAAAATGTAGTTCTCTGAAAATAAGTATTGTCCAGGATTGCTTGGGTAAAATTGTGTGTATGGCACTTGCTCACAGCAAAGCCTTCAGTGCTTGCTTTCAGCCAGTTATTACTTTAAAGTAAGAGGACGACAAGCCCGTCCATTTGGAACTCATTTCCTTTAGACACTTTCCCCAGCTGGCGCGAGAGCTTGCTGTTTTATGTCAGTCCTGATTTGTTGATGGTATGCAAAAGGTTTAATATAGAAAAATTTAGAAATTCAGGTTTCTTTCTTAGTTCTACCAAACCTGTCTATGTATGTTACCAAAAAAAAATCTAGATACTCCGACGGAGACCTCACCTTGATCTACTTCGGAGGCGATGAATGCAGCTCCGGCTTTCAGCGGATGAGCGTCATAAACTTTGAGTGCAATAAAACTGCAGGTGAGTGTTCCCTGGGGTTCAATCCACGCTCTTCGCATCAATGGGCGCGTGTGCTGAATGGAGCAATCAGACGTCCTCCTTCAGACGTGACCACTTCCAGTCCCCAGACTAGGTTTTTCTGTTAAGCGAGTAGGAGTACCCTCCCCTCCGCCCCCGCCAACGACACACGCATCCTGTTTCCATTTTCTTCTGCTCCCTGTGTTTGTTTTGGGAAGGGCCCAGCCCCGGGCTTGCTGGGAAAGGGTTTCTGTCTTGAGTTCTGGCTCACACCGGAGCGTGTACAGATCCAGCAAGGTGGGTTCACTCGCCAGTTTCGGATGGGTCACTCAACAGCTCTTCTTTCCTGAAGTAAATTTCAAGATGACCCTTTTTGCAAATGGTCGTTCTGCGGGAGAGGCTGGATTTTGGGATTGCAAGAGGTCACAGGGCGAGTTTAAGTGAACGATTGGGTTTTCTGGGGATTAGGAGAAGCTTCCTTGAAGTCGTGATGGCACTGGCATTTCAAAAAACCGTGCTGCTATTCGTATCTTGACGATCCTAGACACGGTTTGCGTCTGTAGAGAGGCGATGAGATCTCATCATCAACAGAGAGCTGTCCTGTCAATTGACCCCCAAGCTGTGACCCCAGGTGCTGCACAGGCCAGCCAAGCCTCAGCACAGAGCTCTGGTCCTGGAGCCGGCTGGTTCCAGCCCCATCTGTGTGCAGCCAGCACAAGCACACACAGCTGCCCCACCCCCGAGGGTCCTCCTGGCCCTTCCTTCTGTTTGTTTTGTGTGTTTCTATGGCAGAGCTTTTGACCAGTCGGTTATGGGGCAGGTTCCTACGTGGTTCACCGCGGGGTCTGGGAGAGAGGCAGCTGCGCATGATGTGAACCGGGCTCCAGAAGCTCGTGTCTGTGCCACTGAAAGAGGTCAGGAGGGCTTGTGATCAGTACCGAGCTCTATAAGCTGCCTAGAGAGCAAGCAGAGAAGGAGCCTGGGGTCAAGCAGTTGCAAGCCTTTCAATCAACACACCCACCTTACTCCTGTTGTCCTGCCCTCGCTTGCCATTGTCCACGGGCTCCGTGGTTGCCCGTCTGCCCTCCACACTCCTCCACCCGCTCTAGACTTACACTGGAATCTGTTTGCTGGCCCGTTTGATAACTTTCATGTTCTCAGTTGATTCTTCCAACACACATTTTATTAGCACCTATTCACTCAGACCCTGCGAGGCCTCAGCATGGTATGATGACTGAGAGCTCTCAAAGCTGGAAGCAGAGAGAGAGAGAGAAAAGGAAAATGATGATGGTAGAGCTGGGTAGTGCCGGCTGGATGAGATGAGAGCTGCCGGTCCGTACTGTCAGCCAGTACTTCATCAGGAGGGAGGCACCCAGGTCAGTGGTCTGGGGTCTGGGTAGCCATGAGGATCAAGGCACTTCAGAAAGAAGGAGATGGTGTTTGAGTGAACCCTGTGGGGTGATAGGAGGAAGCCAGGCGCAGAAGTAGGGTGGCTGTGGGGACCGCTCTGTGTGGCAGAGGGAGCAGGTTATGCAAAGGCAGGAATTTGGGTAGCTATGAGCAGGTCAGAGCTGCGTATTCAGAACGTGGCTAAAGGTGACCCTAGAAAGGAGAGTGGAGCAGTATCACGAAGACTTTGTATGTCCTGCAGAGGAGTTGGACTTTATCTAGAAATTAGTGTGAAGTCCCAAGGACTCAAAGCTGGGGGGTGACATGAATCTGATTCGGGTGTGGCCTCTGGATGCATCTCCCATCTGGCTCGAGTGCCTCACTGCCTGCCCCAGATTCTGCATCTTTCTTCCCATCAGGCTCATCTCTTCCAAGCTTTTAGGAGACTTTCTCTCAATTAGACTCTCTGTCCCTGGGAAATGCAGCCTCCTTCTTCTTCCACGTCCCCAGACCTCCAGGCACGTGGGACTGCCTGCCCCGTCCCCAGCTGGGTCTCCTGGGCTCCGCTGGCTGGGCTGCTCTGCTGTCCGGCGACTTCTGTCGGCCAAGTCTCCCTCTGACCTTGTCATTACCTCTTTGGCCCTGTTCTGCTCTGGGCTTTTTATAAATGACTTGGCCGAGATCTTTGAGAGCGCACTGATCTCATTTGGGCTCGCTGGGAAGATAGAATAATGATCCAGAAAGATCCCAGCAGACGGGGAGGAGGTGGAGAAGGGCTGTAGTCAGGGACTCGGGGAAGAGGTGTGGGCATCCGAGAGCTGTGGCGGAAAGCTGAAGCCCAAGTGAGCTGAGGCTTGAAGAATACTACAGGCTGTTGTTTTTCCTCTTTTACTGTTTATTATAAAAATTTTTCGAGCATGTAAGTAGAAAGAATATTATAATGAAAATTCGTATGCCTGCCACTCACGTTTAACAGTCATCAGTGTTTTGCCAAAGTCATTCCGTATAAACCACATGTCACTGATGGATCATAATGCTCCCTCCCAACTCTGAGAGAGGGCATTCCTTCACATGACCTCAGAGTCGTTATCAGACCTAACAAAATTAACAAGCATGCCCTCATACCGAAAACTCATTGGCTTACTAGGCTGATTTCACCATGATTGTGACGAGGAGACCAGACAGAGAGGTGTTAGATGTTTTGTGGGAGATTTTGAGCCTGCTCTCGGGCTGGAATTGGGTTATAAAATATTTAAGACTCCTTCCAGCTCTGTGATTCAGAGCAACCTGTATGTCCTAGACCCTATATCCTGTATGTACTATAAAATTGTTTCATTATTACTTTGTTCGAGTTTAAATTTAGAGTCTTTAGAGAAAAACCCCTTGGTGGACTGTGTTTATTGGATAAATGTAATAATGTATTTTTGCATGTGAATGGGTGTTAATTGGCTGTGTACTATAATGAAATGTGGTTTATAGTTTAACTTGGATCTCCAGGAATTATTTATGCTTATGAATCTAGAATTCATGCATTTTCAAGACACTAAGATGCATAAATTTATTCTTTTAGCTATAATACTTTTTTTTACCACTTGTTTCAATAATTTACATCTAGTTTGCAGTAATGTGATACCTTATTAATGGTGATCCTGTCAAATAAGGATCATTTTGGGGGAAGAGTAATATATCAGGATAGGCTAATACAAAACTATCCTCCAATTTAAGTGGCTCGCTACGTTAAAGTTTGATTTCCTTTAGTTCAGTGTAGGTCACTAAAGGGGCTGGAGGTGGGGGCTCTGCCCCAAGTGGTCATTCGGGGAGCTTTGCACTTTCCATCTTGTGTTGCTGCCACTTGTAGACTTGGGCTCCAAGGATGCTGCAGAATGGGAACTGCAGTTTTTTGTTAATGAGCCAGGGCGAAGTGGTATGGCCCACCCCTCAAAGGCAGGGAGGCCGGGAAACGCCGTTTAGCGTAGCATCGAGAGGGAAGATTAAACCAGTTTGGTGAGTCTGTAGCCTTATCTTTGCCTCGGAGCAGTAGAGGACCCCCGGTGCTGCTGCCTGCTACTTAGGCAGAGAGCTCCTGAGTTCCAGTGGAAAACTCCACTTGCCCTTCAGCTGGTCATGGGATCCAAATACCGTGAGGCCCCGTAAAGGGGCGTGCTGGGGAGTGAACCGTGGAGGCTGGGGAGCCAGGACGGAGCTTTCAGGCTTGTGTGATTAATGGGGAGGTTGTGGAAGGCTCCCACTAATCATTCTGATGGATGGAAACTCTAAGAGGCCCCAGGCATAGTAGTCCGGAAGGCAGAGCCCATTGTGCCTAAAAACAAATAAACAAATGTGGTTTGCTAGAGGGGGGCCATAGCTTACTGAGCTCCTGCAATTCTTTGAGGAAATAAATAAGAATACAGGTAAGATGCATGCCAATGGTTATTTAAAACGGACTCTCCCTGCAGGTCATTTGTAAGTTTCAGATGCAAACCAGCTCCGAAGTAGTGATGGGTGCTAGAAACCATTCATAGTCTTATTTAATCTTTTGTAAGCTTATCTGGTAAAAGAAAATGCAGTGAATGTTTCAAGTTTGCGGAAACACGGATCTTACAAGTTCGTGGAAAAAGACACTTTTTCCAAATACTCAAGTAGGAATCCAGTAGGAGTAAACTTCATGTAAATCATGTGGGTGGAGTGAGAAGAGGCAAGTGAGTGTCGCTGCTCAGCCAGGAGTCCATGGGGAGGACGCAGGGGTCCCAGCTAGAGGGGATAGGCATTTGGGGGCACTGCTTCCTGAAGAGAACGGCTTAAAGAACGTACTTAAAAACAAAAAAACAAAAAAGAAAGAAGGAAAAACCCACAGTAGTGTAGTGAAGTATTGCCTTGTGGTTTTGAGCCTGGCTCTGGGGCCAGACTGTCTGAGTTTGATTCTTGGCTCCTCTGCTTTCTAGCTATGGAACCGTAGGCGATGTATTTGGTCCCCCTACATCTGCAAAATGGGGCTAAAATTGTGCCTATGCTGTAGGGTTGTTAGGATTCAACACACCCTCGTATATGAAGTCCTTAACCCAGAGCCTGTTTTCTGCAGCCAGCCCCTGTGTGGCACTTAAGATGCTTGTATAGTGCCGGGCTCAGACTGTGCTCAGCATAGGCTAGCCGCTGTTGCTGGTATTATAATTATAATGTTTATAATATTAACAATTTAATAGAAATTGCAATTGAAACATCATTTGCCCTTGGTACAAAATATTATTTCCCTTTGCTTGAGAACATTGCGCACTCCAGGGCATCAAACATCAAGAAAGGCAGATCATGTAGGAAGTCCAGAGGAGAATTATTAAACCATCACGGGGTGGAAAACAGAGCTTTGTGCCAGCGGTCCACCAGCTTGGAACGGCAAGGGGATAGTATTTCTAGTAAGGGAAAAATCAACAGTTTGCTGAATCTGAGGCTACATGGACTGGGGAAGTGGCCCATGAGGAGCTGGCTCCCAGACTAGAGCTGAACTGTCAGCGCTCACAATCGGGAAACCTGTGGGGCTCCCGTGAGGCAGTGGGCGAGGAGACTTGGTTTGAGTAGGGCGTTAGAGACATGTACCGATGAAGTCCCGAGGAGCAAGGAGGCTGGCACTTTCTAGACATAGGCCTCTAACTTTGTGAGGTTGTCTAGACCTCAGCCGGCGTCCAGTGGAGCAGGGCGGAGTCTCAGGGTCTGATGTTGCGCACAGTGACAGCATCAAGCCAACGGCACTCCTGGACCTGGAGCTCTGGTCTTTGCCCTCCTTTTGCTGAATCCCTGGTCTGACCCAGAGAATGTTCTTGAGCCTGTTGGAGGCTGACCGCAGCCCGTGAGCAGCAGAGCCCTGCCTGGTGACTCACACATTCCTCGTTAGCACTCCTTTCGTGTCCCCTGGAACCTGTTGTAAACAGCCCTATGGCTTATGGAGACTGTCCTCCTAGGATGAAAGGGACGCAGGCCTGCCATCAAGGGGTTTACGATTGCCTGAAACTCAACAGCAGCCGCTGTAACCTCTGACCCCTCTGATCTCTGGGGTTTGGGACTTGAGTTTGCACAGTTAGCATGGGTGTCCTATTTGCTATTTCTTCTCTTGCTCCTTTGACATTCCTGGGTTTCGCTCACACAAGGGAGTGTTATTTTCCTTTTCGAATTGCACAGATAACGATGGGAAAGGAGCTCCTGTGTTCACGGGTGAAGTCGATTGCACCTACTTCTTCACGTGGGACACGGAGTATGCCTGTGTGAAAGAGAAGGAAGACCTCCTCTGCAGCGTCAGTGACGGGGAGAAGCGGTACGACCTGTCCGCTCTGGCCCGGCACTCAGGTGGGTCTCAGTCAGCGGGACGTTCTCTTGCCTCTTTCCCGGTGAATGCGTTTGGAGATGCTGTTGCGATTTTTTTTTTTAATTGTCAACTGATTGTATAGCAGCCTTTTCCCCCCTTCTCATGTGTCAACATGAATTATTAGAAATGACACTGAATTAGGAGGCAAAATATCTGACTTTCAGGTTGGCATTACCGTTTTCTGTTTGGGATACGTGGCTAATCTTATCATAATTTAGTAAAAACTGCCAAGTGCCAGGCCTGTGCTTTGTGATTAGAAACTTTTTTTAAAATTTAAACTCTTGCTGCCAAGAGAGTAGGTCTTAAAAGTTCTCGTCTCACACACAAATTTGTCACTGTGTGGCGACGGATGTTTACTAAACTAATTCTGGTAATCATTTTGTAGTGTAGCCATATGTCAAATCATTATAGTACACATAAAACTCATACAATGTATGTGTCACTTATATCTCAATAAAAAATATTTAAACTCTTACAATAGTGTTCAAGTAGGCAGTGTTCCTGCTTAAGCCGTGGGCTGCCAGGCCCAGAGGATTGAATACTTGCTGTGGAGGTTGGTGGGCTCAGTTCGTGCATTTGATCCCCTGCTTTCTCCTTTTGTCTCACGGCCTCTTCTCCCATCTCTAAAATGAGATCGGCATTCCCTGTTCAGCCTCAGATTCTTTTGTGAGGCTGAGAGGGGAGGATGGAAGTGGGAGCCCTTGGGACGTGCGTCGCAGTGTCGGTGTGAGGTGGGGCTGTCGCTGAGGTCTGGCTCACGGTGAGGACCTGCCCAGGGGAATGTATTCCTTACCAATAAGTGCTGGTTGAACCTTTGTTATGTGGAGTAGCCTGGCTAGGTGCTGAGGATACTGGCGCAAACCTGAGGGAGCCCAACTCTGCCCCGTGGGCCTCAGAACTCAGCGGGGGGGCAGAGAAGACTGAATAATGAGAACGGGGCTTCCAGCAGGGATAACCCAACCTAGTAGGGAAGTTTCTAGTTTCACCCTTTTAGCAGCCCTGGAATTAAGTATATATAGAAGCGCATTGTATCCATCAGTGGAGATAATGCCTAAGGCAGGGAGAATGACTTCCCTGAAGTCACAGAATTACCGCAGCCCTAGGAACGGTTGTGCCTGTGTTCTGAGTCCCGTCTGGTTGGGAAAATACAGTATTAGGAAGAGGAATTCCTCTCTGGAGCGTTGAGCGCTTTCCTCTGAACCCGGGCCCTCCGTTATAAATCCCGGATGAGTGAATGGCCTTGGAAGGCAGTTTGTGCTTCGGTCGTCTGGCCCCTTGGGGCTGTTGGGAATGACCCGTGGTTCAGTTCCGGTGGCTGTGTTTCCGCAGAGCGCAGAGAGCTCTCACCTCTGAGCAGAGGCTGGTTTGAGGACTGGGGTTGCCGCGTGCACTGCGTTTACTTGAGCCAAGTGCCTCCCTTCTCAGGCCCCAGTTTTCCTACAGTAAACCGAGTGGTGGTATTAGATCCTTTTATTCGGCAGTTTTTTTTTAAGCATCACTATGTACACGATACAACCTAGGGTCCTGTGGCAGCGAGCAGCGTGCCCCACACTCGGTCTGCTTGGCTGGGAGGGTGGTAGGATTCCCTTCACTGCACACGCCTTCTCGGTGGTCTGAGGAGGGTGCATTCCCGATGGTGTGATGTTCTGCCGGGCTGACCTCCTGATTTGCCGTTCGGTTTCTGAGTGTGTGCCTTGGGGCTTGGGAGAATGCTGCTGTTTAATTCTCTGCACCCCCTCCATTAAGCCTGCTCTTCTGAGGACGTGCTGGAAGTCACATAAATGCGAAGCCTCAGAATGTCGCTGGGCTTCTGTGCCTGCAGCCTGCCTGGGTCCAGAAACGTGAGTGCCTGAGGTCCAGCGGCCGCGTGCTTATGAGTGTGACCTTTGGGCTTTTACACCTTCGGCTTAATCACCGTTTATGGTGTGACTCACGGAGAAATAATCACTGCCTTTTGGCTAAAAGAAGCTTTTTTTTTTTTTTTGGTTACAGAACCGGAACAGAATTGGGAAGCCGTGGACGGCAGCCAGAGGGAAACCCAAAAGAGGCATTTCTTCCTTAATGTCTGCCACAGAGTGCTCCAGGAAGGCAAGGCCAGAGGCTGTCCCCAGGACGCGGCCGTGTGCTCCGTGGGTGAGTCTGAGCGTCCGGGGGTGGGGGGGGAGGTCTTCCTGAAGGCATGCGGACCTTATGCCGTGCCCACTTGGGAGGGAATGAGAAAATCTTCCTGGGGTTCATCTAAGCCCCTTTCTGGGTTCAGCATAGAACGGATGTTCAAGAAAGAAATCTGAGGATGCAAAGGCAGGGAACTGCGTGGTGCTCTCTGGACACTGTAGGACCTCCGGTCTCCTGCAGTGGCCAGAGCCTCTGACACCGGCTAACGCTGTGACTGGGAACAGAAGGAGCCGTGCTGGAAAATCCTCGATTACTCTTTTACTTTGTAACTTGAGGAATAACATTGCCAGTACTTGTATAAAACGGATTCTGATTTTTTTTTTTAAAAGTTTACTGCCTGGAATTGTCCAGAAGTTATGGCTTAGGGCGTGGACTCTCGTCCTGTAGCCTGCGTTGCACGGGGTTTGTACGTCTCAGTTTCCTTTTGTGGTGACTTCGCTGGTCCGGTGGCTGTCCTGCAGACTCCTCAGGTTGATAGCGATATTTAGCATGTTGGTTGTTGGTTGTCGCTTAAGATTCGCCTCAGAAACACAGGCTGTGAGAGTCGTTAGAATCTGTGACAAACATTAGGTCAGGACTTGTGAACCCAGGTTGGATATTAGGAATGTTCTCAGCCTTCAGAATGGGTGCTGTGTCCACGCATGTCCTTGGCTTTATTGAAGAAGGACTTGGGACAAAATTCCAGGATTTTATAGTAAAAAGCCACTGAACCAAGACTTAAGTGGTCACCTGCTTGACTTGTTGGCTAGGTTTAGTTAGTTTCTGCTTTGGTCACGGGACAAACTCTGGCCCCCGGCTGTGCTTTCAAAAGACCTTACATCTCAGGGAGCTGAGGCCCCCCAAATGGGGGAGCAGTATTACCTTATGGGATGGCGTGACGGATGTGCTTATCTTTCTGCCTCTCGTGCCCATGGAGGACGTTGTTTATTGTTCTTGCACTTTCCTACCAAGCCTGGAGGTGACCTGGGGGTCCTCCGTATAGCTGCCACCACCTGGTCAAACGTGTCACTCAAGGAAAACCCATTGACCAATCCAGGGCAGGCTGGGCAGGCCATAGAAGGGGCCACGGTGCACCTGCCGGGTTCCAGCTGATCTTTGTGCCTCTTTGCCTGCATCATTATTATTTTTAGTCACGTTTCTTCTGTTTTCCCCCTTTCTTTCTCTCTTCCAGATAAGAATGGAAGTAAAAATCTGGGCAAATTCATTTCTTCTCCCACAAAAGAGAAAGGAAATATTCAGCTCTCTTACTCAGATGGTGATGATTGTGGTCCTGACGAGAAAATAAAAACAAACATAACACTTGTGTGCAAGCCAGGTAAAAATTTTTAAAAAAGGAAAAAGATGAAATGTGTTCGTGGCTTTTGCCAGGGGTCATCATTTTCTCTGTTTCTCACGGCCACTGCCAAGATGATGAAGTAGAAGGGGGTGGTGCCAAGCATTTCAGGTTCCAGATGTTTTTAGTGGTGGTCAGTTGGATTTGGTCCCCGGTCCCCCACCCAAAATCAAACCAGAAATGGAGAAACCACATGGTGTCCGAGGGAGTCATATAATTTTCCAGATGAGTTACAGGGCTCCACGGGCTTCCTCTTCCTCGGGACTGATAGCGAGTGATTGTGTGGGCTGCTGAATTTCCTCCGAAGGGGGAAAGTCATAAAGGGTTTAAAAATGTTGTCCTTGATCTCACCATTGAACACAATGCTCCTCTTCACTGACCCTTATTTATAGGTTTACATTGTTTTCACAGGGTCAACATCTATTTGAGTTCACGTATTTTATGTTCCTCAAAACATATTTTGTAAATACTTGTCGACATTTCAGTCATATTTATAAATTTTAGGGACTTCCTGGTTGATAATGGCTTGGTTTTACTATTTTAAAACATTTCCCCCATTGTTGGATTGATTGCATGTTTCCAGTCGGTAATTGTGCTGTTACCTATACTCTCTCCACCTTCTGTTGAAATATTTCCTTTGGATAAATTCCCAGCTAGGGGATAAGGTCAAGGGTTAGGACTATTACTTTTTTTTTTTTTGAGGAAGATTAGCCCTGAGATAACATCCGCCACCAGTCTTCCTCTTTTTGCTGAGGAAGACTGGCCCTGAACCAACATCCGTGCCCGTCTTCCTCTACTTTATATGTGGGACGCCTGCCACAGCATGGCTTGATGAGCAGTGTGTAGGTCCGCACCCAGGATCTGAACTGGCGAATCCTGGGCCGCCGAAGCAGAACATGTGAACTTAACCGCTGTGCCACCGGGCCAGCCCCAGGACTCTTTTTTTTTTTTTAATTGTGGTAAAATAGAATATAAAATTTTCCACTTTTAAGAAACTGTAGTAAGATACGTAGAACATGAAATTCACCATTTTAACTCTTTTTCAGTGTACACCTCAGTGGCATTAAGTACATTTATATTGTTGTGCAACCGTGACCACCATCTGTCTCCAGGACTTTTTCATCATCCCGGATTGAAATGCTGTGCCCACGGCACACTCCCCCACCTCTCCCCCAGCCCCTGGAACCACCCTTCTTTCTGCCTCTGAGTCTGACCACTGCAGGAACCTCGAATAAGTGGAATCACACAGTATTTGTAGGACTATTTTTAGAATAAGGGAAGATTTCCAGGAACGATTAGCGATAGCTCTTTCTTCCCCCTTGACAGGTGATCTGGAAAGTGCTCCGGTGCTGAGATCTTCTGCTGAGAACGGTTGCCTCTACGAGTTTGAGTGGCACACAGCCGCTGCGTGCGTGCTGTCTAAGACGGAGGGAGACAACTGCACCGTCTTTGACTCCCAGGCAGGTGTGTGTCCCAGCAGCAAATTGCTGGTTTTGTGTCCCCTGGAACTGCTTAGGTTTTTGGTTTTTTTCTTCAATATTTTTTATGAGTCTTTTAGAGAGAACCTGCTTTAGAATTATATTGATACTGTTTGACCAAAATTCTGAAAATCTGATGTTTGGGGCTTATTTGAGATAATGAACAGCCTGTCTTCAATTTATGGTTGGGGTAGGTCTGCTGGATGCAAAAACCTGAGGGTCACAAGAAAATAAATCATGTTGGGAAAAAAGGCTTTTTGCCTGAGTTTCTGGCCAAGAAACCCACCCGAGAGAGACTTTTCAAGAAGTCATCGTATTGTGGTCATCCTGCTTGGAACTCGCTGGTTGTTTATCCAGCCAGCGATTATGGGCTTTGAATGGGTTTTTAAGTAAACGCAGTAAAATGGGAATGGTGGTGGTGAGTCCGTCTCTGAGGGAAGCGTGAGTAATTGTGGTTCTGGGGCCAACGGGAAAGGCGTCTTTTCTGCCTTTTTGTGTCTCCCTGCCTTTGGGCACTTTCTGGAAGAATCTTTACTGGTGTCACCCCCTTTTCCTTGTGGTCTGACTGACCTTCCATCCTTGGACTGTTTCCACTCTTCCTTAGGGTTTTCTTTTGATTTGTCACCTCTCACAAAGAAAAACGGCGACTACAAAGTTGAAACAGAGAAGTACGACTTTTACATAAATGTTTGTGGTGCGGTGTCCACGGCCTCCTGTCAGCCGACCGCGGGAGCATGCCAGGTGGCCAAAAGGCAAGTCACGGTTTTCAGTTGTGGGTTTGTCCTTTGTATCTTGTGCTGACAGATACTTCATTCAGGAATAAGCGTGTTCCCTTTTAACATCATTGTTTTGCAAGGAGCATTTAAACGCCAAGAGACCTGGCTTAAAAACCGGAGGATGCTGGGAGGTTAATTCCCAGAGAAGGAGCAGGGCACACCCTTGGAAAAGAAGAGTGGATTTACCTAAGGCCCTACGTCTGCGTCCTTTGCACTTCTGAGTTGTTAGCTATTTGTGTAAATGTTTCTCTGTTCGGTGCAGTGTTTGTTCAAAGGAAGTCAGTTGCACCTTAAACCCACTGTTCTGAGAATGGATTTGGGACTGGTGTGGAGTAGGGCTGTCCCCTCACCCCCACTGCAGTTGGGAATCCTAACTCAGGAGCAAGGTGATCTGCAGCCCTGGGACCTGGTCATTGTCCCTCCCCCACCCCTCCTTGGCCCGTCCCTGAATGTCACAGCATTGCAGCGCGTCTGGTCTTGGCATCTTTTCTGAGAGACATTTGTTTGTTTATTCCAGTGATAAGAAGTCTTGGAACTTGGGACTGAGTAACGCTAAGCTTTCCTATTACGATGGAATGATCCAGTTGAACTACAGGGATGGGACGCCTTATAACAACGAAAAGCACACACCAAGAGCTACACTGATCACCTTTCTGTGTGACCGAGATGCAGGAATCGGTGTCCCTGAGTATCAGGTGGGAATGGCCATGTGCACACGTGTGCGCCTTGCACTGACCAGGGCAAAGAGGGAGGGAACATCAGTTTTGTAAAGGCAGGGAAAAGAGAAAGGGGTTATGGCTCGGCTCATGGCTTTGCTAAGTGAGACAAGGTTCTAACCACTGGGTGTTGGCTGGGGGTGCACCGTTGGTCAGGTCCTCTGGCTCCCCAAGGCTTATCCAGGAGCCATCGTGGGCCCTTGATTTAGAAGCAGAGCTTTGATTAATGTGGTTCCCCAGCCACATCAGCATCTCCTGTGATTTGAAGTACTCCTTTCTGATTGGCCAGGGTCCACAGGCGGTATTCATCTTCTGAGCTGACTATTCAAGGGGCCATACACCTCAGTGATAGCCCACAGCCCTGTTGGTTTGTGGTAGAAAACACACAAAAGCAGCAAAAATCATCCCTCATTCCCACTTAACAGAGGGATTGATATCCGTCTAGATTTCCATCTTGAATTATTACAGCACGGTCTTCCTTTTAATAAAACGAAAGGAGGTGGACAAAGTCAACTTCCTTTCATAGCGTTTTTATTTACAAAAAGTGCCCCTGTCGTCCTTCTAACGCTGGCTTTGCCTATCGTTTCCCTTGGTCTTTGCCGTCCCTCCCATTTCTCACCACACCGTGTGATTAGGAAGAGGATAACTCGACCTACAACTTCCGGTGGTATACCAGTTACGCCTGCCCCGAGGAGCCGCTGGAGTGCGTGGTGACCGACCCGTCCACGCTGGAGCAGTACGATCTCTCCAGGTGAGGCGGGGGTCCTCTTGTGCTGAGGTTGTTCAGGTTTTGCTGGTAAGCATGTAACTGAGCCAGTGATAGGGAGTCATGCTAGTTCTGGGGTGCAGGACCGAGACAGGGAGTCTTAAGCAGAATGGATTCAAATAATGGTCTGCTGGCCTTTGCGATGTCAGCCAGCCTTTGCCACAGCAAAGGTTCAGTCTTTAGCTGCATCGTCTGAAACGATGCTTGTCGTTACCGTGGTGGGGGAGCCATTGACGCCTGTCAATATAGAGGTGGGAGAGCCGTTCGAGGTCTGCTGAACACCGAGTTTAGTGAAGGTTAAGTGCACTCGTGGGCGTCATGAGTCATGGTGAGCCGGCTGCTGCAGTTTGGTTGGTAGGGTGTGTTTCATTGTACGTTTCTCTGCTTAGAAATGAACTGTCAGACTGAAATCTGTGAGCATGAAAGGCATCCCTTTTGCTTTGAAATTTTAGTCTAGCAAAGTCGGAAGGCAGTCTCGGAGGGAACTGGTATGCCATGGACAACGCAGGCGAACGCAGCACGTGGAGGAAATATTACATAAACGTGTGTCGGCCCCTGAAGCCGGTGCCTGGCTGCGATCGATACGCGTCGGCTTGCCAGATGAGATATGACAACCGTCAAGTGAGTCTGTCTCCCCCGGTCGTCTCCTCCTCCTTCCTGAGCACGTGACTCAGTGGGTGGAGGGGGTTATTTTGGGGCTCCGAGATTGAAGTAGGCCTGGCTGCTGCAGAGAAGCCCTCAGTGTAAGCTCATCTGCCCCAATAGATGAAATCGTACTTGATTCAGTGTTCTGATTTAAAACTTAAAAAAATGCCTTGGTGCTGATGACCTTTAGTCACAGGATGGGGCAGAGGAAGCTCCCAGCGGTGTGTCTAGCCTGAATTCAGAAGCATCTTTGAGTGGTCAGCAGACACCTGTAAAGAATAGTTTTTGCTTCCGAAAGCTCTTGCTTCTGGCTAATTAGGGGGGGAACTGGCTTGGGAGAGTTGCTGTGGGTGAGCTAGAGCCACGAGTTGGCTTTCAGTTGGGCACCAAGCTGCGTTTCATCATCCCATCGCGTGCACTTATGCCAGAACCTTGGTGTGTTTGCTTGTGCTCCATGTACGTGGTGAATCCTAAAATAAAGATGTATGTGTGTGTGTGTCTTTAAAAATAACGCATCAGTGCCACAACTTAGAAGGACCCACAACTAAAAATACACAACTATGTACTGGGGGGTTTTGGGGAGGTAAAAAAAAAGTAGCACGTCAGGAATGTGCTTTTCCTGGCATATGTAACGGGGTGGCTTGGGGTGTTTTAAAGGAAGCTGGTGAGTGAACCTGAGTGGTTAAGAGTTAGGTTCCCTGTTTTGTGTATGGGTGCATGTGTGTGTGTGTTGTTTGTTGTAGCAGATGCCTCAAAATACAGTCAATCCTCATTTTTCATGGGTTCTGCATTTACGAATTCACCTACTCTTTGGCGTTTATTTGTAACCCCAAATCAGTACTCGCAGTGCTTTCAGTCATTTGTGGACGTGCGCAGAGCCGCCTGACATGGATGTTCCCCGTTGAGGTGGAAAGAGGCGATGCTCTGCATTCTTGACTCAGCTCCGCTTACTGAGATGACCAGAGGATGGGCACTGGAGGGGGCAGAGCCGTGCTCCTGGCTCCAGGCGCGGTGGACAGGGTTGGAGTCCCATCTTTGGCGCCTGTTGTTAACGAGGTGGCCTTGGACAAGTCGCTCAGCGCATCTGAACCTCGTTTTCCATTTTGTTAAATAGAGAAAGTAGAATCTACCAGCTTGAGTTGTCTTTAGGATTTAAGATCATAAGCTGTGTGAAATATGCGTATATATGGGTACATATTTCCCTGAGGAATGAGGTTCATTGTTTCCTAACGGAGTGTTCGGGGCAACATTGTAGACCGCAGCTGCCACGAGTAAACGAGAATCCACAGTATCTGTGAAGAAGTCAGTTGGTTTCTCTTGAGAAGGAAAGCCTGATGGACATGTTCGTTTGCAGGGTACGTTTTCTGAGGCCGTCTCCATCAGTAACTTGGGAGTTGCAAAGACAGGCCCCACGGTGGAGGACAGCGGCAGCCTCCTTTTGGAGTATGTGAACGGCTCCGTTTGCACCACCAGTGACGGGAGACGGACCAACTACACCACCAGGATCCATCTCGTCTGTTCCCGGGGCAGCCTGGTAAGGCGCTGGGGGGTGGGGTGGAGGAGTTAGCTTGCTCTTCATCCTGCTTCAGGTCAGCCTGTGAGAGAACGTGGGGAGGCAGGGAGGGAGCCTGGCAGTGGTGCTTTGATGGCTGTGGTTTCTGAAGTGTGAGCCTCATCTCGCTGCTGGAAGGCGACACATGCTGTGTGGTGTTCTGAAGACTTGAGTTTTCGCTCTGAGTTGTACACACACCCACCTGCCTGTTAGTTCTTGCGAGCTGGTGATCTGAGGATCATGGTGGCGGAACTAGTCTTAGAGATGGTTTGTTTCAAACCCCAAAGTTCCCAGATGAGGAAACGGAGGCTTCGTGCAGCTCAGGCCCGGGGACGAACAGTGAGGGACATGTGCGTGATTCAGTGGCAAAGCAGGAATGCCGAATTAACGCTGGGAAATGGAGAAGGTGCTGGAGGTTTCTTTTGACCCTGAGTCCTTAGCCAGGGCAGAATAGAAGAGAAAACTGCAAATAAAAGTACTTTGGGGTCATTCTGTATGATCCCAATTGCTTTTTAAAAAAATGGGTAAAAAAAAAAGTTTTACCATTTTAATCACTTTTTGGTACAGTTTAGCCGCAGCATTAAGTACATCCACAATGTTGTGCACCCGTCACTGGTATGCATTTCCAGGACTTTGTCATCCCAAACCCAATCCCTTTTTTCCCTGGAATTTTATGTTTATACCTAAGGTATGTGTTTTTTGAATAATTGCTAAAGTGGTAGATAAGTGCAGAGTGGAGATAACTGGAATCTGTGTTTATTATCCAATTATTTAAAAGTACACTTTTTAAGAGTCTGTTACAGCTTCCTCTAGCTTCATTGAAATGACCTAGCAAAATGCATTCACTCCTCTCAGCGGTCCGGTGGCCTTTTGTCACGTACATGCTGGTCGTCTTGCAGACCCTAAGTTCTCTTTGTTGTTTGCCAAGACAGAATTTTTTCCAAGAGATAATTTCTTTACAGTTCAAGAAGGTCTCTCTGATAAGAATAAGAAATTACCAGCTGGCTGAGCCTGGGTGGGTCTGTGTTGTGCAAGGAAGGGTTTATAAGGCTGTAAACATGCACTTCTGGATTAGTCTGAGCTTGGGTTCCCGTTTTCTTCCCACAGTCTCAGGAAGGAATCCTAGTTGCCCAGCCCGGCCCTCGCCGCCTCCTGGGTGCGTCTGGGCACGTCTGGGTGCGTCTGGGCACGTCTGGGCACGTCTGTGTGTTCCCTCCTTGGAGCCTGGCCCCTGGGCCTCCCCTTCCCCTCTCTGGTTCTTGTTGCTGTGGAGATCCTGGACAATTCCAGGAAGTTTGCCTGGAGCCTTAGTTTTTCAGCTTTCCTGTAACACCTCGTTTGGACAGTGTTTTTCAGTTTTCAGGGCATTTTCACAGTGCCACTGTGTCTCTTGGTGCTGGTGCAGGGGCTGCTCCGTTACCGTGGGCCCGGCAGATACTCATTGAATAAAGAAGGTCACGTCCATGGAGGGTTCTGTACGTCACAGAACTCTTCACGGTTAGAGCTGTTACTCTGAACATCCGTGTTGTGAAGCAGAAGGGTCAGATGTGTTGATTTTGCTGTTGCAGATGCTGAGGCTGAGAGGGTGGGGGACCTCCAGGTCAGAGGGCGCCTGATGGGTAAGGTGTGGTCTTGGGGTCAGATGAGGGGTCGGTCACCTGTGAGCCTGGACAGATGGCTTCACTTCTCTGTCCCTCAGTTTCCTCATCTGGTTCCGGATGGTGGGTAATTATGGCACCTGGCTCAGGGGTCAATGTGAGGTTCAGTTGAGAACGCTAATAAAACTCTCAGTGCAGGGCCTGGTGTGTGATAAACACCCCTGACACGGAGCTGCCCCTACTGCTTGAGGTGGTGCTCTCACAGGAGGGAGGGTGGCTCATGTTGTGGGCACTTTTTATAGAAACACACCCGGAAAATCACACAGATGATGAATCACTGACAGCTGGATGGATTTTCACAAATTGAACAGACCCGTGTAACCAGACCCCACATCCAGAAACAGAACACTAGCGGCACCCAGAAGCGCCTCTCTGCCCCCTGCTGGTCACTTCTCAACCCCGTCCTGATCTCTGATCACACAGATCAATTTTGCCTACTTTTGCTGCTGCAGCCTTTTGTGTTTGGCTTCTGGCATGCTGCACTCGGGGTGTAGAGCGTTTTTAAAAGTGTGGGCGTGGACTCCAACCTAGGTTTGCCTAAGTCTGCCATTTAATGCTGGCGTGATCTCAGGTACATTTGTTAGCATCTGAGCACGAGAGGTAATGTCTCCTTAATAGGAATAATGAGGACGTGAAGTTGTAATTAGATCATGCACATTAAGCCCCCAGCCTACCCCTGGCACAGAGTAAATGTTGAGTAGGTTTTAGCTGTTTTTATGTATCAGGTTAGAATTCTTCTATTTAGAGCGTTTCATTTTCTTACATTGATGGTCACCCTGGATTTCACCTTTCAGAATACCCATCCCATATTTTCTCTCAATTGGGAGTGTGTGGTCAGTTTTCTGTGGAATACGGAGGCTGCCTGTCCCATCCGGATGATGACAGACTCAGACCAGGTACGTCTGCTGTCGCGGGCCTCTCGCCCAGCGGCCCCTGGACAGTCCCACCCAGGCATCTGGCTCTGCACTCAGCCCCTTCCTCCTGCTTCTAAATCTGTCACCAGTGTCCCCATTTCCTCCTGCATTCCTGGCTCCTGGATCCTGGGATAAGAACCTAGACCCTCAATTTTACACTTGTTAGCTGCAGATTCCTTCCTTTTTCTCCACGCCACTGTTCTTTTGATGCAGCTGTGGCACCCCAGTGGGCTCTGGGCTTCTCTGTCACCCCAGAGAACTGGTTGGTTACTATGGCACTCCAGCACCTAAAACATTTCAGTGCCCTGTCCTCTGTAGGGTATAGTTCACCTGCTGTAATGTGTCATCATCTATAGGATACAGCCCATCTGTTTTAATGTACCATCATCTATAGGGTCCAGCCCGTCTGTTGTATATGTCATTATCTACAGGATACAGCCTGGATGATTTAATGTGATGTTGTCTGTAGGATACACCCTATATGTTTTAAGGTGGTAGTCAAGGTTTTACTGCTCTGGTTGCAGCCACATTCCTCCCGTCTGTCCTCCCTCAGCCGTGTGCCCACCACAGCTTGGGCTCACCCCGCTCTCTCCCTTGGCGCATGTTCTTGCCCTCGGGAGCACCGTCTCCTGCAGAGCCGAGCAGCAGGCGGCTTGCTGTTTTCATAGCACTGGGTATTTTTTTTACAATGGGACGTAGTTCCCTCCCTGCCTTTATTGAGTCTCCGTTAGGCGTCAGACCCTTTGACAGCAGACCAGGCTCACCCACAGGGTTCTGGGCGCCTGGGTGGCCGAGGAGGGTGGGGATGCTGCACCCCGTCCACGGTCAGTGCTTTCTGGGGCTGTGGCTGCTGCTCCATTCCCTGCACGTGGTGGACGAGGAAGAAAAAAGACCCAGGGAGGAGAGGGTTCATTACTCGCAGAAGAGGAGCCGAGACAGAGAAGTACTTTGTCCTTCCTCCTGTTGTTGCCTTTAGGTGAAAAATTGAGACAGAGAACAGAACACTTCAACTTCAAGTTGATTTTTTTTTTAAAAATTATTTTTTGAGTCTCTTGTGGTTCTTGTGGGCCCTTGGGGTGGGCAGTGGTCTTCTTAGGTAAATAGAGTGGCCTCAAGAGCTTTCTGATGAGTTTAATACCGCTGAGCCAGTGTCACACTTGGGCACGCTTCAGATTGCATGTCCGAAGGGGCTGGGGAGTACACGGCGCTGCTTTTCTGATAGGGTGTAACGTCTGTGGGGGAGCACACGGTTTTGTCAAGTCCACACGTGCGGGTTTTGGAGGCGCCCTGTGTGTGCTGTGTTCTCGTGGAGTTGCATGAATGTGTCTCTGTTCCCTCTTGTTCCTCCAGGCCTGCTCCATAAGGGATCCCAACAGTGGGTTTGTGTTTGATCTTAACCCCCTGAATCATTCCCAAGGATACGTCCTCTCTGGCATTGGGAAGACTTTTATGGTAAGAGTTACACGATGGATTCCAATTTGCTTTGAAACGAGGATAGAGTGCGTTCAAGTTGCCTGCAGCTGGTGACTGGGGAGGCAGGTGTCCTCAGGAATTGCCCAGGGTGCTGTGATGGCGGCTCTCACCTGGGAGGAGACAAGAGAATCCAGATTTAAGGGGAAAGTGAGGTAAAACCATCACTCCCGTCCTGGTACAGTGCAGAAACGGGGGAGTCATTCTTCAGAAAATAAACTATTCCTAGGCTGTTGCTGTGTTTCTAGAGTGGTGGTCCCAGGTCAGCATCCCCAGCATCACCTGAGCACTCCATAGGGAACATGCTGGAAGCAATAAACCTCTTAGAGAGCATACTAGAAGGGATGGAACCTATAGAGAACGTGGTGGACACAGTCCGGAGGGGCTCTGCCTTGTGCAGTGGGAGGGGTGTTAGGAGGTGGTAGGTGCACGTCATGGCTCTCACTTGCAGACCACAGGGACAGACTGGATAACAAATGTAGAAGTGGAGCTGGTTAAAGGGGTGTCTAGGCACGTGGGAGACAGGGCACAGCCACTGTCCTGCCAGGAGAGCTGTCTGCTTAGGACACCGCCACCCACCAGCCAACTATAGTCATGCACAGCAGAAACCGCCTTCCCGTCAGCAGCAGACCACATACATGATGGTGGTCCCTTAAGATAAGTACCACACAGCCTAGGTGTGTAGTAGGCTCTATCATCTAGGTTTGTGTAAGTGCGCACTTTGATGTTCACACAATGAAATCAGCTAACCACACATTTCTCAGAGTTTATCCCTGGTGTTAAGTGATGCGTGATTGTGCTTGGCATCGCGCTAGCTGGCCATCTCTTAAGTAGGAAGCTTCGGTCTTTAAGAAAAACGCTTTCTATACGTAGTCCTTAGTTTTGTATACATTGTCCATGAACACTTAACAGGTACAGAGAGGTCTTTTTTTCTGTGCCTTCATACCAAAGAGCGTATTCTACTTAATTCTCACAACCACAGTGTACTAACTGAATTTAAATCGAATGGTATCAACATCTTTAAGAACTGTAGGGGTATCACATTATATTTACCTTTTTTTTTTGCTGAGGAAGATTCTCCCTGAGCTAACATCTGTACCGGTTTTCCTCTATTTTGTATGTGGATCGCTGCCACAGCATGGCTGATGAGCGGTATAGGTCCGCGCCGCGGATCCGAACCCGTGAACCCTGCGCTGCTGAAGTGGAGCACGCTGAACTTAACCACTAGGCCATGGGGCAGGCCCCATATTATATTTACTTTTGAATAACATGACTTTGACTATATATATGCTTTCTCTAATGTAATTGAAAACACTATAAAATTCTGGCTTACGTATATTTCCTCCATTGTATATGGTGCATCATTATACGCAATACATGTCCTGCTTTTAGAGATACAAGGCTGTATCAATAAACACGGGTGATGAGCCTTGCAGGCAATTTATAGGCATTGCCATTTGGGCTTTAGTTTTTGCGTTTAGGATTTAACTGCCCAAACATGGAAGGTTGATAACTTGAGTAATAAATAAGAATTGTCTGACCCGGCAGGGTTTGAGTCGCTAGGCCCCTTGGTGGTGGTAGGTCCTGTAGCCCAGGTTGGTTTGTCTAATTCTTCCTCTCTGGCTTACAGTTTAATGTGTGTGGCACAATGTCGGCCTGTGGGACCTTCGATGGAAAACCAGCTTCCGGCTGTGAGGCGGAAACCCAGACAGAAGACTTCAAGAACCTGAAGCCAGAAAGGCTGGTTGGATTTGAGAAAACCCTCCAGCTGTCCACCGAAGGCTTAATAACTCTCACCTACAAAGGGGCTCCTTCCTCCGGTGAGCTCAGAACCGTGTTGTTTTTGTAGCTAACAAGTGTGCTGGTGGTTCTCCGGCTGTCTGTAGACCTTTGAATATGTAACGTAAGTGCTACTGTAGCACTCTGGAAGGCTTGTTGTTACCCTCCCGCTGGGCCGCAGGTGCACCACTTACGTGTCCTCTTCTTGGGTTCTCCCAGGTCCCTGAAACGTGATCCTGTAGGATCCCCGACTCCCATTTTCTCTGCTGCCTGCCCCCTCCCCCGGGCGTCCTTCCATCAGGGCCCCTCCACTCGTGCCTCTGACATGGAATGTGTTCACTCTTTTATCGCATTTCAGAAACTGAAGAAGTGATGGGTGAAGATAATAAAACTTTGTTTTTTTCTAAATTTCTTCCTTTCCTCCTATTCTTCCACTTAATCTTTATTGTATCTTTAAATACAGTTTTGCTGTCTTAGTTTTGTTAACATTTCTACTCTTTCCTGCAACCGTGTTGTACAGCAGAAACTTAGTCGCCGTTTTTGGTATCATCAAACATGAGGCCGAGTCTGAGACCTTTGGGACGACAGTGGCACGGGGCGGGGGTACAGTGATGGTTCCTGTGTATTGAGCCCTTCCTGTGCCAGTCCTGTGGTGACATGCTGTGTGTGCGTGAGCTGACTAGAATCCTGGCTGTGCCACTTAATGCGTTTCTGTTTTGCAGGTGAGGAACCCGAGGCCCACAGAGGTGCTGTGATTTGCCCGGGGTTGCACAGCTAGTCATCGGCAGGGCTGCAATTTGATTCCACGCCTTCCTGACTTCTAAACCTCTCTGTCCCCCACCACACCGTGGTCAGCTCAGGAGGGGGCGGTGGTGTGATGTGCTTGCCCAGAGTACCAGTGCCATCATAGACAATGTCAGGAGAGTTAGTGCGTGGAGGGGACAGGGTGACGGCTCTGCCCTCCTGGATTTGTGACAGTCTGTGGTCATCTGTTACAGTTGTGCTTCACAAAATCTGTTAGTCTCAAGCCAACAGAAACTAAAACTCATAGTACACCAGGAAGAGGACTATGGGGACAGTAAAGAAAACACGCCACAACTAGAAGGACCTGCAGCTAAGATATACAACTATGTTCTGGGGGGATTGGGGGAGATAAAGCAGAAAAAAAAAATAACTTCAGGATTCCTAGAAAGGGTGATTTAACTTTTGGGAATCTTTTTAACTTTGAGGAGAGAAAATGTGGGTCTCGGGGCTGCTGTCAGATCTGGGATGAGTGGTCCTTTAGAAAAGGAGTTAGGCTTGTTCTGCGTCATTTGTTGGTGAGGGTTTGGACCAAAGACGGAAGTTACGGGGAGGAATTTCAGTTGGTTAAAGGAGGACTTTTCCCTAGAGCTGGGTGATGGTGGTCTTTTGCTTTACAGAGAGACAGTTCTTCAACTCTTGGTCGTAGAGTGAGCGCTCATTCAGTATCCAAAAAGCAGCATGCTTCATTTTAATAATTCTTTTGCTCTCTAGTTTCAGAGCACTGTTTTAAAATGAGGTAGATTAGGCATTTATATATGATTTCTTTTTCTCGTTCTAATTTGGAAAATAATCCTCCATCTCTTACAGGGTTACCGCTGTGGCCGGGTGGCTAACGACTGCTAACATTTATCCACTGCTGGGTTAGAACCCAGGCCCCAGTGCTCTGGGGGGCTCAGCACGTTTATATAACCACCTCTTAAAGCTGTGTTGCCCTAGGCTTGTTATTTAACTTTTCTCTGCTTCAGTTTTCTCCTGAATTAAATGGGGACGGTGCCGTGACCTGCCGCCTCCATGGACTATTGTGGGAGTAAATGCGTTGATGACCACAGGGTTCTTCACTCAGTGCAGCCTCTGGCCCCCGCACACCACCGTGGTCCCCTTTGCTGAAGGAGCCTCCTCGTTGGTTGTCCCACTTTTGCCCTCGCCTCCCACCCCGGAGCCCCCCAAGTGGTCTGTGTTCAGCACAGCAGTCAGTGATGTTTTCAGTGTTAGGTCACATTACTCCCAGCTCAGACCCTCTAGGGCGCCACGTGCCACCAGAGTAGAAGCCAGTGCCCCTCACGGTGGCTGCGGGACACCTGCCACTTCTCTCTGATGGCATTACCCACCACTCTCTCGCTCAGTCCCGCTGACCTCCTGTTTCTGAAACCATTGAGGCGCATTCTTCTCTTTTGTCAGGTATTGGCGCAAGTGTCCTCTTCTTAGTGAGCCCGGCCACCGCATTTAAACTCATCACAACTCATCCCCACCTTGGGGTTCTCAGGCCCTGTCGCTGCTGCATTTTCTTTCATTAGCTTTGTGCCACTTGGCATGCCACAGACTGTGCCTTTAATTTGCTTACTGTCGGGGCAGCTGGACTGGAACGTCAGCTCTCAGGAGGGCGAGGGTTTTCTTCTGTTTCTTTCACTCCTGTGTGTAGCGGGACTTTAGCAAATACGGTTGAATAAACCAAAAAGGAGAGTTACATTGTTTTCTAATATTGGAGCTGATAAACAGATGTTGCATTTGCATGTTTTCTGCATGTAAGAATGCTGAGACCTTAGGTTCACGGTGTAAACCCATCATTGTGTGCGGGCCACTGTTGCAACGAACGTGGCCACTTTGTAGCTCCAATCAGATACCTTGAAGCAGACTCAGCTCTGGACGTCGCTGGTTTAGAGGGTGGCGTGAGGCTTCTCTGCGGGGGGGTGGGGAGCACGTGGTTACGTGGGGAGCTGTGCTGTGCTATAGGGTGCACTGTGCTGTGATTGCTGCGTTTGTTAAGAGCTGGCCTTGTTCCCCAGGGAGTGTTGATGCATTCATCATCCGCTTCATTTGCAATGATGATATTTACCCGGGATTCCCCAAATTCCTGCATCAAGACATTGACTCTGGCCTGAGGATCCGGAACACTTTCTTTGAGTTTGAAACTGCATTGGCCTGCGTACCTTCTCCGGTGGATTGCCAAGTCACGGGTAAGGCCGAGAGGAAAAGGAGTTAAGAGGCTAGTGTGTGTGCGTGAGTGTCTATGTACGTGTGTGTGAGTGTATGGGTGGGGTGTGTGTGTTTTATTTTACAGACAGCATGACCTTTGTGTTACATATTTTCTTTGAATGATGCCCTAGAGTTGTTATGTTTCTCTTGAATCTGGGTATATAATTAACAGTTTAAAGCTATATTTGGGAATCAGAAGCTGCTTAAGAAGAAGAGAAGAAAACCTGGGGGGGAAAATCAAATACACACTGTTAGAGCTGCTTCTTTGAGGAAAGAAAAGAGAAAAAGATGTTAAAGCTCTAAGGTGTATCCCAGATGCTGAACAGTGCCCCAGGACCACTCATCCTCTGTGGGTTGGTCCTGGACGTCCACATCAATGGTACATCATTGTGAAGGGCTGTTTCGAGGGTCAGAGCGAGTGTATGTTTCTATAGGAAAAGGCTGTCAGCTTCCTGTGAATCTCCTTATTTCTTCATTATGAGGGTCAACTTTGTGCATCATCAGCGTTCCAGTCAGGGTTGAAAGGTGGTGCCCCAAAGCTAACAAGAAAGCAGGGGTATCCAGCATGTTTCTGTTGTTTTTCAGACCTCGCTGGAAACGAGTATGATCTGAGTGGCTTAAGCAAAGTCAGGAAGCCCTGGACTGCTGTTGACACCTCGGCTGATGGCAAAAAGAGAACTTTCTATTTGAGTGTCTGCAATCCTCTCCCTTATATTCCTGGGTGCCATGGTGAGTTGAGAGCATTCAACTCAAGTTCTGTCTGCCTTCCCTTCCACCCCCACCTCAAAGAATTTCCTGCCTCTTTCAGGCCCTGCAGTGGGCTCTTGCTTAGTGTCAGAACACAAGAACTTGAACCTGGGTGTGGTGCAGATCAGTCCTCAGGCCGCAGCTAATGGGTCCCTGAGCATCGTCTACGTCAACGGTGACCAGTGTGGAAACCAGCGCTTCTCCACCAGGATAACGCTCGAGTGTGCTCAGATATCGGTGTGTGTTCCTGTGCACCCCGAGTGTCTTGTCTGTCAGTCCTTCCGTCTCCCATGTCCCTTTAGTCTCTGCATCTTCTAATTTAAAACTTGCCTGTGTTTTCATGGGGGTTTGGCCTTCACTAGAGTTTGACTGGAATGTGCTATTTCCCCAGGGTCTTACACGTTTAATAAGATTTATAACTTCTCATGGAGGTTAAAAGTTGACTATTAATTGTGGCTATCTTTTGACCGATTTTTTTTTTTTTTAATAAATGACAACATAAGCTATTGATTTCTGTTATAGGGATCACCAACATTTCAGCTTCAGGATGACTGCGAGTATGTGTTTGTCTGGAGAACGGTGGAAGCCTGCCCCGTTGTCAGAGCGGAAGGTGAGGGCCCAGCTCATGAATGGATGTAAACGGGTGAAGTGGCAGCCATCCTAAACCACATCTTAGATGCGAAATCCTGTAATAATGGCCACATGTGAGATCAGGAACTGTCTGTTAGTGGGTGGATGACTTCTTATCCTTGAGTTTTGATACTCCACTACATTGCCAACTCTACCCATAACATTTTCCTCATGTGCCTGGATTGCTAGATTATTGGCTTCTCACACTTGAAAACGTTCACATGGGATTTTGTTTTGTTTGATTAAGCAGCTCTTTATCCTGTGACCTAGCTTTTCTAGAAACCTGTTTCCCAGGCAATTTGTGTTACGTATATAAGCATACCGCAGAGATATTGAGGGCTTGGTTCCAGGCCAACTCACTAAAGCGAGTCACGTGAATCTTTTTGGTTTCCCAGTACATATAAAAGTTAGGTTTGTACTTTAGCCTCTTATAAAGTGTGCAATAACATTTTGTCTAAAAAACGACGTACATACCTGAATTAAAAAATATTGCTAAAAAATGCTAACTATTGTCTGAGCCTTCAGCAAGTTGTGATCTTTTTGCTGGGGGAGGGTCCTGCCTTGATGTTGATGGCTGCTGACTGAGCAGGGTGGTGGGTGCTGAAGGTGGGGTGGCTGTGGAAATTGCTAAAAATAAGCCAACAGTGAAGTTTGCCGCGTGGGTTGACTCTTCCTTTCACGAGCGATTTCTCTGTAGCCTGTGATGCTGTTTGATAGCGTTTTATCCACAGGAGAACTTCCTTCGAAACTGGAGTCCGTCCTTCAGGTTTGCTGCCGATGCCTTATCAGCTAAGTTTATGTGACAGTCTGAATCCTTTGCTGTCATTTCAATAGTTTTCACAGCATCTTCCTCAGGAGTAGATTCCAGCTCAAGAAACCACTTTCTTTGCTTGTCTATAAGAAGCAACTCCTCACCTGTTAAAGTTTTATCATGAGATTGGAGCAATTCAGTCACATCTTCGGGCCCTACCTCTAATCTAGTTCTCTTACCATTTCCACCACATCTGCAATGATTTCCTCCTTAAAATCTTGGACCCCTTAAAATCATTCATGAACGTTGGAATCAACTTCTTCCAAAGTTGCTATTTTGACCTCTTCCCATGAATCTTGAATGTTCTTAATGGCATCTAGAATGCTGAATCCTTTCCAGGTTTTCAGTTGACTTTGCCCAGATCCATGAGAGGAATCACTGTCTATGGCAACTATATATAGCCTTATGAAATGTATTTCTTTTTTTTTTTTTAAAGATTTTATTTTTCCTTTTTCTCCCAAAGCCCCCTGGTACACAGTTGTGTATTTTTAGTTGTGGGTCCTTCTAGTTGTGGCATGTGGGACGCCGCCTCAGTGTGACCTGATGAGCGGTGCGATGTCCATGCCCAGGATCTGAACTGGAGAAACCCTGGGCCGCCGAAGGCGGAACACGTGAACTTAACCACTCGGCCACGGGGCCGGCCCCTGAAATATATTTCTTAAATAATAAGACTTGAAAGTCAAAATTACTCTTTGATCCATGGACTGCAGAATGGATGTTGTGTTAGCTGGCACGAGAACAATGTTCATCTCATTGTACCTCTCTCTCAGAACTCTTGGGTGATCGGGTGCGTTGTCAGTGAGCGGTAATATTTCGAAAGGCATCTTTTCTCCTGAGTGGTAGGTCTCGACAGCGGGCTTAAAATAGTCAGCAAACTGTGTTGTAGACGGATGTGCCGTCATCCAGGCTTTGTTTTTCCATTTGTAGGGCTCAGGCAGAGTAGATTGAGCATAATTCTTAAGGGCCCTAGGATGTTTGGAATGGTAAATGGGCATTGGCTTCGTCTTAAAGTCATCAGCTGCGTTAGCCCCTAACAAGAGAGTCAGCTTGTCCTTTGAAGCTGGGCATTGACTTCTCTCTAGTATGGAAGTCCTAGGTGGCATCTTCTTCTAAAATAAGGCTGTTTCATCTACATTGAAAATCTGTTGTTTAGTGTCATTAATGATTAATGATCTTAGCTGGGTCTTCTGGCTAATTTGCTGCAGCTTCTCCGTCAGCACTTGGTGCTTCAGCTTGCATTTTTATGTAATGAAGACAGCTTCTTCCCTTAAACCTCATGAAGCAACCTCTGCCAGCTTCAGGCTTTTCTTCTGTAGCTTCCTCCCCTCTCTCAGCCTTCACAGCACGGAAGAGAGTTAGGGCCTGGCTCTGGGATAGGCTTTGGTTTAAGGGAATGTTGTGGCTGGTTTGGTCTTCTATCCAGACACTAAAACTTTCTCCACATCAGCAATAAGGCTGTTTTTCCCTATCTTATCATTCCTTTGTTCGCTGGAGTAGCTCTTTTAATTTCCTTCAAGAACTTCTCCTTTGCATTCACAACTTGGCTAACTATTTGGCACAAGAGGCCTAGCTTTTGGCTTATCTTGGCTTTCAGTATACCTTCCTCACGAGGCTGAATCATTTCCAGCTTTGGATTTAAAGTGAGAGATGTGCGACTCTTCCTCTCACGTGAACACTTAGATGCCATTTTAAGGGTATTAACTGGCCTCATTTCAATACTGTTGTGTCTCAGGGCCTACAGAGGCCCGAGGAGAGGGAGAGAGACAGGGTCAGTGGAGCAGTCAGAACTCACACAACATTTATTGATTAAGTTTGCTGTCTGATAATGGGCGTGCTTTGTGGCACTGTAAAACAATTACCATAGTAACATCAAAGATCTCGGGTCACAGGTCACCATAACAATTATTATAATAATAATGAAAATGTTTGAAATATTGCAGGAATTACCCAAATGTGACGCAGAGCGCAAAGTAAGCAAATGCTGTTGTGAAAATGGCGCCAATAGACTTGCTCAACATGGAGTTGCCCCAGACCTTCAATATGTTAAAAAAAATAGTATCTGCAAAGCACAATGAAACAAAGTGTGCCTGGTTAAACAAAACGAGATAACGTGGAAATGATGCTTAATGCCTATTTTAGGACAGGACTTACCTGATTAAAAATCGGAAAACTTGTCGCCTGCAGACATGAATGAGTATGCAGTGGTACTTGCCCTTCACTTCTCGTGTGTTCTTGCAGGAGACAACTGTGAGGTGAAGGACCCGAGGCACGGCCACTTATTTGACCTGAAGCCTCTTGCCCTTAATGACACCATCGTGAGTGCCGGTGAATATACCTATTATTTCCGGGTCTGTGGAAGGCTGTCTTCAGATGTCTGCTCAACCGCTGACAGGTCCAAGGTGATCTCATCGTGTCAGGAAAAGCGGGGACCCCAGGGATTTCAGAAAGTGGCAGGTACCATAGTTTTTCCTTCTACTCTTGTTGCAAAGGAATGGGATTACGTATTTAGGACGTTACGCTAAAGGTGACATCTTCTTTGAATAGGGAGAGTGGCCGCTGTGTTCTGGTGAAGCTGCGTGTTCACGCTGACTCTGATTTTGATTTTTAGGTAGAGCACATACTGACGAATGTTGTTTGTGTTTGTGTCGTTCTTATTTAGCAATACCGGTGAATGATTCTAAGAGCGTTCTTCTTTTCTTTATGACGACATTGGGACACACTGAATTAGCCCGTAATGGGTGTTCTGAGATAGTACTTTCTAGAATTGAGTCAAAGGGGACGGATTTAATGTTGGGTTAGCCAGTAAAGCATATAAAGGGCAGGCTGTTGGTCATCATGCTGTCTCAACAGCTGGGCGAGGTAGTAAGTTGAAGAACATTTCAATAAGAAGGTGAAGGAACTGTCATGGTGAGTCCATGGGCAGCCCAGGGGCCATGTCGAGAAGGTGACATCCTCTTAGCTGATCGGGCTGAGGACCGTCCACGTGTCATCATGCCCGTGGTTAGTCTGTAACATCACCACCTTGGGCAAGAGGAGGCCGGGTGTTATTCTTCTGCAGTGTAATGTGACAGGCAGTGGGTGGCACAGTACTGGTAGGCGAGCCATATTGATCTTCTAACTGTTTATCCAGGGTGCGGGATGTGACACATCTCTTATGATGAGCGTGGCGACCTGGGGACTTCTTGATCCGACCCTTGTTTGATTAGCGTCTTCTTGAACAGGTCTTCTTACTCAGAAGGTGACTTACGAGAACGGGCTGTTGAAAATGAACTACACGGGGGGGGACACCTGCCATAAGGTGTACCAGCGCTCCACAACCATCTACTTCTCCTGTGACCGCAGCACACAGAACGTGAGTGTGCTCAGAGCCCGAGGGACGTCTGTGTGGCTCTCGGGGGAGCTCCCCCTCCCTGCTGCTGCCTTTGTCTTTCTAAGATGCGTCTGCTCTTGCGTCTCATAAAATCTCCTGGTGAACTTAGTTTAAATACCTTATTTACAGAAAATATGTTGAGACTTTATTAATCTGTGTAGATTTTAATGAATATAACCATCCTTTACTATTTTCATCCTTAAAACTCAAAGTATAAACTAATGGAAGTTTCCCATTTTATATGTATGTCTCTTCTAGCCGGTGTTTCTCAAGGAGACTTCTGATTGCTCCTACTTGTTCGAGTGGCGGACCCAGTATGCCTGCCCGCCTTTCGACCTCACCGAATGTTCATTCAAGTAAGTCGATGCCTGTGTTGACGCTTGTGGACATAAGATTGTGGACATGTGATTTTGCCTTAATGGTTCCTGGTTTGGGGGACCCGGGATTTGATTAGCCAGGTGATTTCTCTAAGCCTTAGTTCCTTAAAATCGAGGAGTCGGATTAGGTTAACTCCCAAAGCCTTCACAACTGAGACACTGTGATTATTTGGTGGTAAGATACATGCGGGAAAGTGATCGGAGTCAAGACAAAACCTTGCATGATTCACAGCTGTAAGTGGACTAGAGTGTCCAGGGTGTCACCTGACTTCTGCCCCTCCCTCGGACACTGCTTGTCTGGGGACACCACGATGAAGAAGGCAGAGAGAGGGCGATGGCAGAGATGCACGGGCTGGGGAGTCAGAGCGTGAGGGGCTGACACCCAACCTGCAGCTTCTCAGTGGCTGTCGCTGGCTCTTTTGATCTCTGTCCCCTGCCGTTCACGTAGCTCCTGAGGTCAGGTGGCGGGCCACTCCTGCGATGACGTGGTGGTTTCTGTTGTGTGTGAATGTCAACAGTCGGAACTATTAGAAAATAGACGTCTTGGGTCCCGTCCCTGGAGATTGTGGGTCTGTGGGTCTGCAGTTCTCAATACTTAAGGGACATGCTGACACTTCTGCTGTGTGAGGACCCATCTTGAAAAGAATCTCTGAGCTACAGCATCCTGCCCTGGGGCGAAATTTAGTCATTTCCGTGTTTCCTTCCGGTCTCTAGCCTGTTGTGTTATCTCCTTTTATTTAGGTCAAGTAATTTTTGCAGTTGTAATATATGGAAATGCATCCATTTTAGTCATCCATGTTTAGCCAGTTTAAATCAGAACCTAAGTTTAGTGATGTTCCCTTTTCCAGTTAACATTTCAGAAGCATTTTCCTATGAAACAAATTCACTTCTCATTTCTAATGCGTTTGAACTATTCTTCCGAGTAGATAGCCCTAGTTTACCAAGCCATTGTCTTACTGTCGTTTGAGACCGTCTTCAGCTTTCTGATATGTGTGTGCAAGGAGTATTATTATTGTTTTCTCTGCACCCTCCAAAGAGTATTATTTTGATCTTTTTTGTATGTAAAGCTTTTTTCCCAAAAATATTTTTATGCTGTTTTAAAAGTAGAATTAAGTCAAAGGAAAATTGAATAATTGATTAAAATGATTGATTAAAATTGATTAAAAGCTTATACATGTGCATTGTAATGAGTTCATGAGAGTACAAAGATGTATCAGATGAAGTAAGCTTCCCCCACCCCTGTCCTCACCTCAGCCTCATTCCACTTTTTACCATATCTTCTTGTGGTTCTTTCTGGACCCTTCTGGGACTCTAAATGATATGTATACTCCTGTTTGTCAAGCTCCAATCATAGCTGTTGATCTGTGTCTTAAAAGATGAGAAATGTAATTCATGTCTGCTCTTCTCCACTCTACCTTGCTTCACTTTTTTTTTTTTTTGGTGGGGAAGATTGGCCCTGAGCTAAAATCTGTTGCCATTCTTCCTCTTTTTGCCTGAGGAAGATTGTCACTGAGCTAACATGTGTGCCAATCTTCCTCCATTTTATGGGGGACGCCGCCACAGCATGGCTTGATGAGCGGTGTATAGGTCTGTGTCTGGATCTGAACTGGGAACCCTGGGCCACCTAAGGGGAGTGCACAAACTTAACCACTACACCACCAGGCCGACCCCTACCCTGCCCCACTTTTGTTAGTTTCATTTTTATTCTTTGTAATGGCTACCTGTAGGATATTAGATACTATACTCCAAGATCTATTTCCTTTTCCATCAGCTTTAGACAATGTCTCTTTACTTCCTGCAGTGTGAGCTGGAGGCCTCAGATGCTGCCTTCCCTCCCCATATCCTCCCCTTCCCGTCTGCCCCCCGTCTTTCCCTGGCTCCACTCCTCCACTCCTCCTCTCCCTCTCCTCCCTTTTCTTCTCCCCCTCCGCTTCTCCTCCTCCTCCTCCTCCTTGCCACTGCCACCTTAATGTCAGCAGACCGCTGCCTGCACGTTGTCAAGGTTTAGAACATTTATATTCTGTTTGGTAGCTCTAACGGTCTACCTAACTTTATTCGTAGGGTGATCCTAAAGAATTAAAGACTAATAATTAGCAGCATTTACAATATTGCCTAAATATCGTTTACTGAAAAATCATGTGGTGTGATTGGCCCTGCAGAGAAATGGCATGATCCTGTGTCACTTAGCCTGGTCTTCTGGTTTTATCTTTGAATTATAATTCATCTTCTTTTAATGGATGCCTTAAACACGCATTCTTTTTTTTCTTCCTCTTCTCCCTGAAGCCCCCAGTCCATAGTTGTATATTCTAGTTGTAGGTCCTTCTAGTTGTGCTACCTGGGACGCTGCCTCAGCATCGCCTGACAAATGGTGCCATGTCCATGCTTGGGATCCGAACTGGCTGCCAAAGCAGAGCCCGTGAACTTAACCACTCGGGCCCCGGGCTGGCCCCTAAACATGCATTCTTGATTTAACAAAAAGCCAAAGTTACTCAGTAACTCTGTCCATCTCTCCAACAATAAAGTAAGGTAGCATGTGGTATTACTGGACACCCTCTCCCCATCTCCGCGGGATTGTTGTCCAGTGTTTCAGTTCTGACTTGTTTTCTTAGCTCTCAAAGAAGTCATAATGGTAGTTTTTTAAAACCATGATTGGTTACTTGACTATGTAAATTTCGTTTTGTGAAAAGAAAAAATAAATCTACTAATTTCCTTGACTTACTCTTCCTTTTTGCATCTTACTCCTTCTTTCTGACTTAATTTTCCTTCTTCTTTAAGTACTTTGTTTAGTCCAGTGCTATGCATAGTGCTGGTTTGCAGAGTACTTGCAACGGTCCCTGATGGAATAATCCGGAGCTTGTACCAGAATGTAAACCAGTGGCGTCACCTTGCACACACTTGTCACCGAAGGAACCAGGATCTCAATTCGTTGATTTATCGTCTGGCTCCTTATGTCATTTCTCACTGGTCCTGGGGTACAAACCACACTTTGAGTAACACTGCTTGGTAATTCTAACAGAGAGCCTGTAGAATTAAGATCTTGGTCTTTATTTGGAAAGGTTTAGTTTTATCCTCACTACCTGAGTAGAGAATTCTGGATTAATATTTTTTTAGTCACCCCTTTGGAGGGCTGCTGTTCGAGAGTCTGCCCTCTGCCAGCCTTATTTTCATTCCTTCGTAGATAAGCTCCCTTTTCTCTCTCTCTGTTTTTTTCTTGTGTTTGTTCTGCAGTCTCATATGATTTCTTTAGGTGTGGTTTTATTATTATTTATGTTGTTTGGAAGTTCGTGCTTTCTGAAACTAAAGATGTGTGTCTGTTAAGAATTTTGGAATATTTGCAGTTATTGTATCTTTGAATGTTGCCTCTAACCTGTTGTCTCTTTTTTTGGAGGAACTTCTGTTAAGTCATGTCTTACACCTCCTCATTCTTTCCACCATGTCTTTTCCTGTCTTTTTCATCTGTTTCTGTACTGTATTCTCTTTAATTTCCTTAGATCTGTTCTCCAGTTTGCTGATTCTCCTATCAGCTGATTTCACTTTGCTTTTTGACTATTTGTTGCCTTTTTAATTTTCATGACTGTATTTTTCATTCTAGGAGTTCTATTTGGTACTTTTTTGTCTTCGGTATATTGCCAACTTTATTGAGGTTAATTGGCAAAAAACTGTACATATAAGGTGTACTACTTGATATTTTACTCTATACATTGTGAAATGATCACCACAATCAAGCTAGTTATTAACCTGTCCATCACCTCGTATAGTTACCATATTTTTGTGTGTAGTGAGAACATTTACGATCTACCCTCTTAGCCAATTTCTTTTTTCAAACAATTATTTTGTTAAGGTCATATTGGTTTATAACATTGTGTAATTTCAGATGTACATTATGATGTATCAGTCTCTGTGTAGACTGCATTATGCTCACCCCCAATAGTCTAGTTTCTATCCGTCATCATACACGTGCCCCTCTACCCCTTATGCTCACCACCCAACTCCCTTCCCCTCTGGTAACCACTAATCCCTTCTCTTTATCCATGTGTTTGCTTATCTTCCACATATGAGTGAAATCATGCAGTGTTTGTCTTTCTCAGTCTGGCTTATTTCACTTAACATAATACCCCCCAGGTCCATCCATGTTGTAGCAAATAGGATGATTTTGTCTTTTTTTTTTTTTAATGGCTGAGTAGTATTCCATTGTATATATATATACCACATCTGTATCCATTCATCAGTCAGTGGGCACTTGGGTTGCTTCCTCCTCTTGGCTATTGTGAATAATGCTGCAATGAACATAGGGGTGCAAAGATGTCTTTGTATTGTTGATTTCCTATTCTTTGGATAAACACCCAGTAGTGGGATAGCTGGGTTGTATGGTATTTCTGTTTTTAATTTTTTGAGATATCTCCACATTGTTTTCCATAGTGGAGGCACCTGTTTGCATTCCCACCAGCAGTGTATGAGGGTTCCCTTTTCTCCACATTCTTTCCAACACTTATTGTTTCTCATCTTGCGGATTATAGCCATTCTGACAGGTGTAAGGTAATATCTCATTGTAGTTTTGATTTGCATTTCCCTAATAATTAGTGATGTTGAGCATCTTTTCATGTTCCTGTTGGCCATCTGTATATCTTCTTTGGAAAAATGTCTGTTCATATCCTCTGCCCACTGTTTGATCAGGTTTGTTTTTTTGTTGTTGAGTTGTATGAGTTCTCTATATTACTTTGGAAATTAGCTTCTTGTCAGATATATGATTTCCTTTGCCTTGCAGAAGCTGTTTAGTTTGATGAAGTCCTATTTGTTTATTTTTTCTTTTGTTTTTCTTGCTGAGTAGACATAGTATTCAAAAAGATGCTGTTAAGACCAGTGTCAAAGAGTGTATGCCTATATTTTCTTCTAGGAGTTTTATGGTTTCAGGTTTTACATTCAAGTCTTTAATCCATTTTGAATTAATTTTTGTGTGTGATGTAAGATAATGGTCTACCTTGATGCTTTTGCATGTGGCTGTCCAGTTTTCCCAACAGCATTTATTGAAGAGACTTTCCTTTCTCCATTTTATTTTCTTGGCTCTTTTGTCGAAGATTGGCTGTCCATGGATGTGTGGTTTTATTTCTGGGCCTTCAATTCAGTTCCATTGATCTGTGTGTCTGTTTTTCTGCCAGTACCATGCTGTTTTGATTACTATAGCTTTGTAGTTAGTATATTTTGAAGTCAGGGATTGTGATGCCTCCAGCTTTTTTTTCTTTTTCTTGGGATTGCTTTGGCTATTCAGAATCTTTTCTTGTTCCATATACATTTTAGAATTCTTTGTTCTGTTTCTGTGAAGAATGTCTTTGGGATTCTGATTCGGATTGCATTGAATCCATAGATTGCTTTAGGTAATAGGGACATTTTAACTATGTTTGTTCTTGCAATCCATGAGCATGGAATATCTTTCCATTTCTTTATAACTTCTTCGATTTCTTTCAGTAATGTCTTATAATTTTCAGTGTACAGGTCTTTCACCTGCTTAGTTAAATTTATTCCTAGATATTTTATTCTTTTGCAATTGTAAATGGGATTGTATTCTTGAGTTCTCTTTCTCTTGGTTTGTTATTAAAGTATAGAAATGCAACTCATTTTTATGAGTTGATTTTGTACCCTGCAACTTTGCTGTAGTTGTTGATTATTTCTAATAGCTTTCTGGCGGATTCTTTAGGATTTACTATATATAGAATCATGTCGTCCACAAACAGCAAGAGTTTTACCTCTTCCTTTCCAATCTGGATACCTTTTCTTTCATTTTCTTGCCTAATTGCTCTGGCCAAAACCTCCAGTACTATGTTGAATAAGAGTGGTGAGAGTGGGCACCCTTATCTTCTTCCTGTTCTTGGAGGGATGGCTTTTAGTTTTTCACTGTTAAGTATGATGTTGGCTGTGGGTTTGTCATATATGGCCTTTATTATATTGAGGTACTTTTGTTCTATACCCATTTGATTGAGAGTTTTTATCATAAATGGATGTTGGATCTTGTCAAATGCTTTCTCTTCATCTATTGAGATGATTATGTGATTTTTTTTAACCTTTTTTTTTTTTGTTTGTGTGAGGCAGATTAGCCCTGTACTAACATCTCTTGCCAATCTTCCTCTTTTTGCTTGGGAAAGATTGTTACTGAGCTAATTTCTGTGCCAGTCTCCCTCTATTTTATGTGGGATGCTGCCACAATGTGGCTTGATGAGTGGTGCTAGGTCCACACCCAGGATCCGAACCTGTGAACCCTGGGCCGCAAAAGTGGAGCACCACCCGGCTGGCCCCAGTCATGTGATTTTTCTTCCTCATTTTGTTAGTGTAGTGTATCACATTGATTGATTTGTGGATGTTGAACCATCCCCGTGTCCCTGGTATAAATCCAGCTTGATCATTGTGTATGATCCTTTTAATGTATTGCTGTATTCGATTTGCCAATGTTTATTGAGGATTTTTGCATCTGTTCATCAGCAATATTGGTCTGTAATTTTCCTTCTTTGTGTTGTCCTTGTCTGGTTTTCATATTCTGGTAATGTTGGCCTCATAGAGTGAGTTAAGAAGCATTTCATCTTCTTCAATTTTTTGAAATAGTTTGACAAGGATAGGTATGAAATCTTCTTTGAACGTTTGGTAAAATTCTACAGAGAAGCTGTCTGGTCCTGGACTTTTGTGTTCTGGGAGGTTTTTGATGACTGTTTCAGTCTCTTTCCTTGTCATTGGTCTGTTCAGATCCTCTATTTCTTCTTGATTCAGTTTCCCGAGGTTGTATGAGTCTAAGAATTCATCTGTTTTTCTAGGTTGTCCAATTTGTTGGCATATAGTTTTTCATAGTATTCCCTTATAATTCTTGGTATTTCTGGGGTATCTGTTGTAGTCTCTTCTCTTTCATTTCTAATTTTATTTAATTGAGGCTTCTCTCTTTTTTTCTTAGTGTGTTTGGCTAAGGGTTTGTCAGTTTTATCTTCTCAAAGATCCAGCTCTTAGTTTCATTGATCCTTTCTATTGTTTTTTTAGTCTCTATTTCATTTATTTCTGCTCTAATTTTTATTATTTCTCTCCTGCTGACTGTGGGCTTTGTTTGTTCTTCTCTTTCTAGTTCTGTTCGGTGTAGTTGAAGGTTGCTTATTTGAGATTTTTCTTGTTTGTTGAGGTAGGCCTCTATTGCTATAAATTTCCCTCTTAGCACTGCTTTTTCTGCATCCTGTAAGATTTGTCATGTTGTGTTTTCATTTTCATTTGTCTCCAGGTATTTTTTGATTTCTCTTTTGATTTCTTCATTGATCCAATGGTTGTTCAGTGGCATGTTGTTTAGTCTCCACATATTTGTGACTTTCCCAGCCTTTTTCTTGTAGTTGATTTCTAGTTTTATTGAGGCTTACCTTGCTTCCCTACATATGGGCTATCTTTGAGAATGTTCCATGTGCTCTTGAGAAAAATGTGTATTCTGCTGGTTTTGGATGGAATGTTCGATATGTATCTGTTAAGTCCGTCTGGTCTAGTATTTCGTTTCCTGCTACTGTTTCCTCCTTGACTTTCTGACCACTTGATCTGTGCATTGATGTAAGTGGGGTGTTGAGGTCCTCTACTACTATTGTCTTGCTGGCAATTTCTCCCTTTAGGTATGTTAGTAGTTGCTTTATATACATTGTTGCTCCTGTGTTAAGTGCAATGCATTCACAAATGTTATGTATGTCCTCTTGGTGGAATGTCCCTTTTATCCTTATATACTGCTCCTCTTTGTTTCTCATTTTCTTTTTCATCTTGAAGTCTACTTTGTCTGATATAAGTATGGCAACACCTTCTTTCTTTTGCTTGCCATTAGCTTGGAGTATTGTCTTCCACCCCTTCACTCTGAGCCTGTGTTTGTCTTTAGAGCTGAGATGTGTTTCCTGGAGGCAGCCTGTTGTTCAGTTTTGTTTTTTAATCCATCCAACCACTCTGTGTCTTTTGATTGGAGAGTTCAGTCCATTTACATTTAGAGGGATTAGTGATATATGAGTGCTTAATACTGCCATTTTATCACTTGTTTTCCAGTTCTTCTGTATTTTCCTTATTTCTCATCCCGTGTATTTTAGACTGCCAGTTCATTTTGGTGGTTCTCTATAATGATTTTCTCAGTTTTCTCTTTATCATTTGTCTCTGTTCTGATTTTTTGTTTAGTGGTTACCATGAGGTTTGTATAGAAGATCTCGTAGATGAGATAGTCCGTTTTCTGATAGCCTCTTCTCTCCATTAGCCTAAGCAGGTTCCATCCCTTTCCACTTCCCCTTTTGAGTCATTGTTGTCACAAATTGTTCTTTTCTGTGTTGTGAGTTTGTGACTAAATTGAAGTGTTTATAGTTATTTTTAATGCTTTCCTTCCCTTTGTCTTGTATGTTATAATTAAGTGTTTACTAACCTATTCTGATACAAACCTGCAGTTTTCTGATCCTGGCTGTGTCTTTATCTCCTTACTCAAGGTTTTGTAAACTTTCGCTTTTTAGTTTCAGGTGAGAGGGCTCCATTCAACGCTTCTTGGAAGGCAGGCCTAGTGGCGATGAACTCCCTCAGCTTTTCTTTATCTAGGAAAGCTTTTATTTCTCTATCATCCCTGAAGGATAGTTTTGCTGGATAGAGTATTCTTGGTGAAAGTTTTTGTCTTTCAGTATTTTGAGTATATCATTCCATCTTCCCCTCGCCTCTAAGATTTCTGCTGAGAAATCTGCTGAAAGCCTCGTGGGGGTTTCTTTGTAACTTAGGGGTGAGAGACTAAGGGAAAACCTCACTCTGCCATGATGCTGAGGTCATTGGTGCTCTTTCTTAATTTATCATTTCTTCCTTCCACCCTATCGCCCATAGTGTCATATACTATTATTATAGTTTCAGTTCCTTCTTTTAGGTCTTTTATCACTTTAAATAAGTCTCTCAGATATTCATTATCTGAAGTTCTTGAAGATCTGGTTCTGTAAACACCTGCGTCTCCCACAGATTCCTGTATTAGTTAATGCCAACCCTGTCCTTTGCTCCTTTCTCTCTCGCATCCAATTTATGGTCCATCAACCCTTAAAATGTCTAGACTCCTCTATTCTGGAAGCAGTGCTCCATGCTCGTTTGAGCTGTCTTCATCTCACACCTGCATCATGCAGCAGCCCATCAGTTGGTCTCCCTGTGTCTGTCCCTGCCACACACTGGACTAGCCCAGCACAGCGATTAGAAAACCCTGTAAAATACGTCAGGTCTGGCCACTCTTCTGCTGAAGGCCCTCGGTGTAATGATTCCCCTGGCTCATTTGGAACTATAAGCTAAAGTTCTTACTATGAGCTAAAAGACGCCATGTGAAGTTATGCCTGTATCATCTCTAACCTCATCCCTGCTGTTTCACTCCCTCACATTTGCTCTCCTCCAGCCACATGGGGCTCTTTGCGCCAGGCTCACTGTGCCTCAGGCCCTTTGCTCTTGCTGCTGTCTCTGCCTGTGCTGTTCCTTACTGGGTGTCTGGATGGCCAGCTATTCCCTGTCTTTCAGAGTTTCTTCAGAGTTCACCTCAATTATGTCTTCTCTGACTACTCTGTCTAAAATCTCGACACTTCTCCTCCCCAAACTTCATACCTCCTTTCCTGCCTTTTGTCTTTTCAGCTCTAATTGGTGTCTGATAAACTGTACATTTTTAAACATTTATCCTGATTATGGTCTTTTTCTTTTACTAGTAACTTCTGTAAACTTCGTAAGCTGGATGATTTTTATCTCTTTTGTTCATACCATACCCCCAGCTCACCATATATCTTTTTGAATGAATGAATGATTCTCTTCCTCCTCTGACATGCTAAGACCTCCTAATGAAGTGGCATCTGTGACTGTTCCTCTGTCATCACCTGGGCCTGGCGCTCCGTGGGGGCACAGTGGTTTGCTCACCTTGGACACTGCACCCAGTGCAGGGATGGTCCTCAGTAACTGTCTGTATTTGGGGTTTGGGCAGTAAGTGAACCTTTAGCCTGAGCAGAAGGGTCAGTTCCAGCCCATTTCGATTTCAGTGGCCGCTGGTGGCCCCAGGTTTCTACAGTAGGCAGGGGTCAGTGCTGTGGGTGCTCCGAGTGTCTTAGCTATTTATTCTTGTCTCCTCGCTGGCCTGAGATTGCAGAGCACTTCCTTTTCGGACTTGATGTTTCCTTTTTTTGTTAGTATATAATTTTGTTGAACTGAGTCTTGAAGTTTCCTGAGCTCAGGTGGTTGCTGATTCTGGCTGGATATAGCAAAGGGCTCATCTGAAGTCTGTCCCCGGGGGAGATCCGATTCCCAGGATGTCAGGGACACACAGCACCTTAAATCCTTGCACCCTTCCCCATAGGGTCCCACATATTCAGTTAGAATACACTTGAACCTGACTTCGTGTTCTGTTCCCTGCAGAGATGAGGCTGGCAACACCATCGACCTCTCATCCCTGTCAAGGTACAGTGACAACTGGGAAGCGGTCACGAGGACAGGGGCCACCGAGCACTACCTCATCAACGTTTGCAAGTCTCTGTCTCCACAGCCTGGCTCGGGTGAGAGAGGGCTCTTGGTAGGCTGATGGCTTGTAGTGAATTTATGGGGGAAGATTGAGTAGGAACGGGATTCTTGGAAGGCGCACATCTCTCTGACATGTGAGTGGTTTGGCCAAGATGCGGCAGGAGGAATTACTTAAGGGTCTTAGTGACCGATCCCCGGTGTGGTCCAGGGTAAATCAGCGCTGAAGGCTCTGTTGGGAACAGTATAAACTCTTTTGGATGAGAGGAATTGGAGGTAGATGGAGATAATCATGGTGGCAGGTAATTCTCAGCAGGGTGGGAGATACAGGGCATGAAATGGAGATCTTGGGACGTGCCCTCTGTGATTAGCGAGAGTAAGTGGGTGGGTGGTCCTCTGATGAGGCGGGGGCCAACTCGCCCAAACCCTGAGTGCCAGTGAGACTAGAATTCACTTGTACCTGTGGGACCAGGAGCAGTTTGCAGAGATCTTGGTGCCACCTGCAGCCGCTTGGAATCCTATAGATGAAACAGGTCCTGTTTTCTTGTAGTTTTCTGTGGCCCCACCCACAGCTTGTATGGCTCGGCTCAAAGTGAGTGGGGTTTTTTTTTTAACCTCCAGAGAGTGGTTTTCATCCTCTGTGTGGTTTGAGACCATGGGCCCACTTCCCCTTGCTTCATGTGCCAGGCAGATTAGGTGGCTCTGTGGTTCTTAATCCATGAAGTGGGGCTAGCTCGTGATCTAGGGCAGATGGCACAGACATCTCAGACTAGGAAATCAGTGGACTGCTTGGTGACTTCTTGAATAAAGATAGCACATGACTGTAGCATTTAAAATGTTCTGTTGGCTTAATCTAGGAATTTCAGCTTCATCATATTCAGGGTCCAGGATTAATTCAGACTTTTACACTTTGGAATTCTCTCCATACCCTGTGCCTCCCCCAAATCCATCTGTGGTGAAACAGCATTTAATTGAGCGAGAACTCATGTGGTATCATTGTCATCTGACTTATGTGAGAGAAATAGCCGATATTTTGGAGTGATGGTTAGAATCAAATATGTAGCGTGTCTGGCATTACTGCCAGACACATTCTAGACTGGAAAATCCCTGACGGTAACTCTTCACTGTATCCTGGTGTCGCAGAGCCGTGCCCTCTGGAAGCGGCCGTGTGTCTGCTGGATGGCTCCAAGCCCGTGAACCTTGGCAGGGTGAGGGATAGTCCTCAGTGGAAAGAGGGCGCGACTGTCCTGAAGTACGTCGATGGCGACATGTGTCCAGACCAGATTCGGAGAAAGTCAACCACCATCCGCTTCACCTGCAGTGAGAACCAAGTTGTAAGTGACGCACTTTCTCAGCCTCTGATGCTGCAGCTTTGGGGACAGTATGAATCCAAGAGATAGTTAGACTGACGTTTTATTCCCCTTGGGATGTGAGTTGAAGACCTCAGCATGGCCCAGCTTAGCAAAGGGCGAGAGAGCAGCATCCCCTTTGCCCTGTGGGCCATGGAGCACCTTTCTTCTCTGGCTCCTGGGGATGCGGACCTGGCAACTCTAGTTTCAGAATTAGTTGGTTCTCTTTAAAGTTTGACTCCGATCCCCCAAAGGCTGCAGAGAAAACTAATATTTGACAACAAGCCTTTGTCTTCCTGGAGGCAGCTTGGGACAAGCAGAAGGTTGGACAGACCTGGTTCCAAGGCAGCTTTTCCACCTTTGGTGTGTAACTTGGTTGAATACTTAACCACTCTACACCGTTCACTCATTGATAGCATGAGATGTACACATCCTGCTGAGTTCCTGTGGGGTTGAGAGAGAAGAGGTGTCATTTCTGGGGTATGGTGGGTAGGAGTAAATGGGGGCTGGTCCCACCTCTGTGACCTGTGATGCGATTCCTTCTCCTAACAGGTTGGTAGGTGCAGTTGAGCAGGTGTGGACTGACTTAATGGTTCCTCTGGACTGTTTTTCACCACAGGAGCATCTCCACATGTGGGATTAAGGTGTCAGGTTAGGGTTGTAGCTAAGTTTGGGAATAAGGTCAAGCTGGACCAGCCCACTCCATGGTAGAATGAATTGTCCACTCTCTCCAGCTGTCTTGGGCCCCGGTGGTAGGAGGAGCCCAGGACGAGGAAAGTTAGGGCGCCTGAGGCCTGCCCTCTTGACAGGAGTGGAGCCGAGGTTTCCTCTCGGGAAGACTGTGTAGACGCTTAGCCTAGACCCATGAGCTTCTGGGGTCTGGAAACCTGGGGCCCGATAAGACTTTCTCAAATCTGTAACGAAGCAGAGAGGCTCACGACAGAGCAGGCAAGAGCTGACTGACACGTGGGAGGGAAAGTGAGGGTGGTGTGTGAGGGGCTGGCACGTGGTGCCAGGAGGCTGACGACGGTGTGAGCTTGTTGTGGCCGGGCAGCGAGGCCGTCGGGGGACTTCTCTGGGACAGAGTGTATGGCTGGAGCGATCCAGCCAGTTCCCTGGGGGCCGAGAAGCATTTGAGATGGATGGAGCAGGCCGTGGCCAGTGCAGGGGAAGGGTTGGTGGAATTTGTGACTAGTTCCCTTGATGGGTCTTATTGTTTTGTCCTTAACAACAGATTTCAGTTCGTTTGATTTTCAGAGTGTCATCAGTTGTATTTACTCCTTCCTCTCACAGTGGCCCTTCGAGCATCCTTTGCCTACCCTCTCCCCAAGCCCGTCTTATGCCACAGCTGTAGGAAACCCTCCTGGGCCCCCAAGCGGATTCTGGCTCTCACCTGTATGTGCTCAGCCCCCAGTGCCATCTCAGGAACAAGTCCTGGCCCTTTGCTTTTCCTCCGTCTCCCCTCATCCCGAGCCCGGGGAGCTGGAAATATCGTGTGCTTGTGGCATGCAGCCTAAGCTCCTGCTTGATGCAGATTACGTGATTATGGACGTTGAACGCCTGCCCCGTCAGCAGCTGTCTGTGCTCCGCTTGCAGAACTCCAGGCCCATGTTCATCAGTGCCGTGGAGGAATGCGAGTACACCTTTGCCTGGCCCACGGTAGCCGCCTGTCCCGTGAGGGAGAATGTGCACGACAACTGCCAGGTCACCAACCCTGCCACAGGTGAGACGCTGCCGATCCACCCCACCCCCACAACGAGGGACCCTGCCAGTCACCCCGCTCCCCCTGCCCTGCACAGTGAGGGACCCAGGGTGACGCTGGGGCTGCAGGGCACCCCTGGGCAGCAGCATTCTGTCCTGCATGTGTGCTTTTGACCTCCTCTCTGGCGTCCGCCCGATTGTGGCTGGGAGCTCTCCTTCCTGGAGAAGGGACTGCCGCTCTCCCTGGTGGCCCTGCTCCGAGGGCTCCTGGTTCTGAGGGTGCCAGTCACGCTCACACTGGGCCCGCCGGGCTGGTTCGAGTCAGTGTGCTTGTTACCTTCCGGGTTCACGTGGGGGCCGCTGGGAGACTTGAATCTCTGCACTGGGGAATGGGTCCTCCCGCTTCCCTCTGGAGTCCTGGTGGCCGCTGTGGCCCAGCCCCTGGAGGAGGAGGACGCTACGAGCCACTGTCTTCTGGGGAGAGGGGGGCCATCTCATAAATTTGGGGACTGATGGGCTCATGATACGGACAAGCTGGGTCTGGTCAGGAGCGTTTTTAGGGCCGCGTCAGTGACTCGTGGTGAGACGTCAGAAGTCCCGGCAGCAGCGGGCTCTGTGTGCGAGTGCGTTGGCGATGGGCCTCCTGAGTCTGCGTTCCTGGAGTCACCGTGTCCCCTTGCCCTCTCCCCTTTCAGGACACCTGTTTGACCTGACCTCTTTAAGTGGCAGAGCTGGGTTCACGGCGGCCTACAGCGAGAAGGGTCTCGTCTACATCAGCGTCTGCGGGGAGAATGAAAACTGCTCGCCTGGTGTGGGTAAGGGCTGCCCCTCCTCCCTGCCGTCTGCCTGTCTGTCCCTGGGGTCGCCCCTCAGCCTCCGCCTTCCTGTGGCGGGAGAGATGAGCAGAAGGGAAGACCAGACAGCTTTATCTCCTGCAACAGCCAGCTAACGGCGTAGGGGGGCGATACTTGGCCGCGTGCTGAGATATTAGATGTGTGACCTTTGCTCAAACCACGTGGGATGCTCAAAATTATGTGTTAGCTGTGAATCTGAAAGTCTGGATTTATAGAAAGTTCTCATCGGAAAATTGGTCATTTGAATCCATAATCGTGTTTTTTCCTCCCTGCTTCCCGTTTGGTGCAGGGGCCTGCTTCGGGCAGACCAGGATCAGTGTGGGCAAGGCAAACAAGAGGCTGACCTACGTGGATCAGGTCCTGCAGCTGATGTATGAGGACGGATCCCCCTGTCCTTCCAAATCCAGTCTGACCTACAAGAGTGTGATCAGCTTTGTGTGTAGGCCCGAGGCCAGGCCCACCAACAGGCCCATGCTCATCTCCCTCGATAAGCAGACATGCACGCTCTTCTTTTCCTGGCACACGCCTCTGGCCTGCGAGCAGGTGGTGAGTCTGGGGCTGGGCGCGTGTGGCATTTGAAAAACCCAAAGCCCAGGTGCACCCAGGTTCCATCACCCGTTTTATTGACATTCACCTGGCCCCCAGCGAATACCCAGCATATCTCACCCCCTCCTGATGGTGCCAGCAATCAAAGTGCCCAATGTTATGTGACCGAACATTTGGGGACATTAATCCACCCTTAGTGCTTTTTTATTTGCTCAGCTTTTAAATTCTTGTGCGTGACTGAATGGTGATTAATGGTAGACTCCAATGACGTCTTTCCTATTGAATAGACGGAGTGTTCCGTGAGGAATGGAAGCTCCATTATTGACTTGTCTCCCCTCATCCACCGCACTGGGGGTTACGAAGCCTATGACGAGAGTGAGGATGACGACTCCGACACCAACCCGGACTTCTACATCAATATCTGCCAGCCGCTAAATCCTATGCATGGGGTGGCTTGTCCTGCCGGAGCCGCTGTGTGCAAAGTTCCCGTCGACGGTTCCCCCATCGTAAGTGTGGGAAATCCAAGGGCAGTTTTTGCAAGATTTTTAATAACTTTCCTATTGTTGCTTTCAACAGAGAGTCACTCAAGCCGAGAGAATGGAGAAATGAGCAGGCTACGTGTTCTGGGTTCAGTAGGGGGAGAGCCATGTAAGGATCTGTGCATTGAGCCATTGGCTGATAATAGTGGCCAGACGGCCTTTGAGCTGTGGGAGAAAATGTGAACACGTGTGCAGATATGCTGTTGTATCGTTTTGGAAGTCTCGAGGTCAAAATATTTTTCTGTAAAGTGGCAAGAAAGAACACTGGCAGAGCTTGGTGCCTTCGTTTGAAACGCATGTCTTGTGGAATTAAAATGCTCATGAGGTGTAAGCACTTTCTTTGGTGAATGAGTTATAATTCAGGGTAGTAGCTCAATATTCTGCCTTGAAAGTTTGGTTTTATACAAGTATTTTTTTACCCTAGATTTGGATCTTTAAAAAATTGTTTTCCCGGGGCTGGCCTGGTGGTGTAGCCGTTAAGTTCACATGTTCCGCTTCAATGACCTGGGGTGGGCAGGTTTGGATCCTGGGCGTGGACCTGCACACCACTCATCAAGCCATGCTGTGGCAGCATCCACATAGAAAATAGAGGAAGACTGGCACAGGTGTTAGCTCAGGGCCAGTCTTCCTGAAAAAAAAAAAAAAATTGTTTTCATGAGTTATCTTCATGTTTTGTCAAATCATTGATATGTTTTATTATTTGAAATGCATCTCAAAAGTGGTCTGTTTTTATATTTCTATCTGTATGTTTTAAATAGTGGTATCTAAGTATCTAGATGTCCTTTTAAAAGATGGACAGTATATGTGGCATTGAGAAACGGTGGGAGTGGGTGGGTAAATTGGCCATGGTATGAATTTGACAAAGGCATGGCCACGTGAGAAATGAGGGGCCCCGCATAAACCAAGTCCTTGTTGGAAGCACTTCGTATCATCCTTTCCAACAGTGCAGGTTGGGATCCTGGATGTGAGTCACTGGCTGGGAGGTCTGAGCTGCTGTATTTTCCTGCCTGGCTACCCATCTTCAGATTTTAGAAATTGTAGTAAGTTCTCTCATTGGACAGGGTATTGTGTCATCGCAGCCTGAAGATGCCCCACTGTGGTGAACGAAGAGCATTGCAGCTTCATTCCCCACACACATTCATCACATGTATATGTGCCATCCCTGACCGTTCGTCTGTCAGTCATGTGTTGATTTACTCAAAAGGTTTTGATTGAGTCGCCAGAGCTTGTGAGGGGCTGTGCTAAGCAATAAAGGTGATGGTGAGAGACGGAGCCCTGTGCCCATCCTGAGGACGTACTGCGGGGCACTGCTGTGTAAACGGGCCGTGTCAGGACTTCTCTTAACCCAGTTTCTAACTTAGAGGCTCCTCATTTTCAACATGGACGAGATCATTTGTGCACTTCTGCGTTAGCTCTTACTCCACTAACCCGGGAGCAGTTAACTTCCTGACCTACTGTTTGCTTTTTTCTTTGTCTAGGATATTGGCCGAGTCACAGGACCTCCAATCCTCAATCCCATAGCTAATGAAGTTTACTTGAACTTTGAAAGTAGTACTCCTTGCTTAGCGGACAAGCATTTCAACTACACCTCGCTCATCGCGTTTCACTGTAAGAGAGGTGTGAGCATGGTAAGTGTGCCGTCTGTTTACAGTCTAGGGACTGCATTATGGATTAGGGAGCCGGCGGCTGGAACACCGTAAAGCGTGTTTCAGGTCTAAGGATGCCGCGTGCAAAATGTCCACGTTGGCTCATACGGTCTGTCAGTGGTGCATCTGAATAGCTTAAAACCAGTGACTTCTCAATGAATAAGCCCATCGTGAGCTAACGGCATATTTGCACATAGAGGCTTGCTGTGATTTAAAAACATGAAAAACTTGAGTTCAGCTTTGTCTACCAACGTATAAAAGTGTCATAACTTTCTTTCTTTTTAACTGTAACATTGCTGATTTTAATCTTATTGGGAAGTCAGACTTTTGCAGCTATAATCATTCAAGACATAAGCAAACTTCAGAAGTTAGCAAACACAGAAAGACCTCTGAAATCAAAATAGCCACAACAAATCATCCGTTTTATGTCTGAGGAGGTTCTTGACTTCTGTTTTACGAGCATTTTAAAAATAATACTGGCTTCCATTGTAATGAGTACTGTTTTGTCCTAAAGAGTTTTTGCATGCTTTTTCTCTTGACCCCTCTCTGTGAACTGGAGATAAATTGGTAGATTATGGCCCCCATTTCGCAGTGACTCAGAACGGCTGGATGACATGCCTGACGTCACACAGCTCTGCCCCTGCCTGCTGCTCAGAGGGAGGGTTCTTTGCTCCAGGCAGCCTGGCTCCACAACCCCTTATTTATGCTTCTGAAATCCATAAAGCTCTGAAAATTTACAGACCTTTGACGTGAATGCACTGACGTTATTTATGGTCTGTGTTTGTCCCGCCTAATGGGAATATTCATACATCTTGCTGCAGAAATATTAATGTGCTTGATTACAGGACTGTGTGTGCGTGTGTGTGTGTGTGTGTGTGTGTGTGTTTTAGTAGAAGTATATACCCCAAATTGCCTCTTAAAATCCTGACGATGATGAATTCTAAGACTCATCTGGCCCTGTGAGTTCAGATAATGGATTATGGTTCTGTAATGTGTCTTGTAATTTCAGTAAGATGACTTTCTCATGTCTTGTCCTGTAGCAGGTTTGTGAGGGAAAGGAAGCCGTGGCTGCCAGGTGTGGGTGTGTTGACAGTGGCAGGATGTGGCCTGGGAGCAGCCTGACAAGGAGGGGCAGTACAGATTGAGAGCGGGGGAGAATACCAAACCATTGCCTTCTCGGGTCCCCTCCATAAAGAGGCCCACAGCACATCGATGTCCTTGGGCTTGTCCCTGTTCACGAATTGTTGGGCTAGAGATAATTCTGAGTTATCAAGGCAAGGCGGAGCTGTGGTCAGTCAGCTCCTGTATCTCTTTTTCTGCGTGTCTGCACGTTGGTGTGGGTGTGTCGATACCTGCATCTACAGGCACCCACGCTATACAGCAGCATGGCTTAATCTGTACACAGCCTTCCATTTTCACTAGTGTTCCATTCTTGAAAGGGGATTGATCTTTTAAAGGTCCAACTCCTAAGAGCAACACTTGGTTATTTCACACCACCAGGTAAAGAGCGTGTGGCTGCTTATCTATAAAACTGCTAGGGGTTTTCAGCTGGGGTGTCCGCTGGACTCGCCAGTTCTCAGAGAGTTGCCCCTCGAGAGTGATTGGCATTTATTTGTTTTCAGAAACGAGGGCTCTCACGCTGCATGTGGATTCCAGTTTTGGAAAAATCTTAAAGAGATTTTCTTTCCCTGTGGTTTTTATCTTTAGTGGAAATAGTTTTTCCACTTGAGTTCTAGAAAAAAAAGATTCTCAGTAGCCACTAAAAATGAAATTCCCAACCAGCTGCCTCATCTGTTTATGTGGCCATTCTTGGGTGAGGGAAGGAATAAATGCATTGATGCCGGATACTTGGCCTGTGGAATGTCTGGCTGTGTGGTGTCTCGCTCTTCTCGTAAATACCCTCAGTTTCTAGAGATGGTGGAGTGGAGACGCTACCTGTGAGCGTACTGGAGCACTTGCCTCCCTCCTTTGCAATGAGGGGGTCTGATTTTCACACACTTCTCTGTCCTGACATTTACAAACTCTCCCTTTCTTCCTTTGAGCTGGTAGCACGGAGCATTGAGACTGTCTCTCTCTTTCAGTACGGGTGACGGCCTGGAGTCAGCGCAGGGTCCAGGGGTGTGGGCAGTGCTGTGAGGGCAATATTGGCCCCTTGCAGCTGGTGATGACCCTCTTTTGGAGAGAGGCCACTGTGGGTCCCCCAGAGCACTTGGCAGTCCACGCGGCTGTGGCCGCAGACCCCCTTCCCGGGTGCAGCGACGGTGCTCGCAACCCCAGTGGCAGATGTCTCTGGTGCTTGCCGGGGTTGAGGAGCAGGGCGAGGATGCCGTACCCAACCCACGTGGGTTTTCAAGACTTGTGCTCTTCTTCCAAACAGGGGACACCTAAGCTGCTGAGGACCAGTGACTGCGACTTTGTGTTTGAGTGGGAGACCCCGCTTGTCTGTCCTGACGAGGTGAAAACAGAGGGCTGCTCCCTGACGGACGAGCAGTTGTACTACAGCTTCAACTTGTCCAGCCTTTCCAAAAGCACCTTCAAGGTAATGCCGCTCGCCGGGAGCCTGGCTGCGGTGGCCTGGATTCTCATAGCCACTTGTGTTTTAGCTAACATGACATCTGTGACCACTGGAGGATGTGTGGTCACTGACAGTGCATGAAGGGGTGGCGTTCTTAGTGCCTGTCCTGGGTACACAGGGTCAGCGTCTTGGAGGCAGGTTCTGGACACAGTTGATACTCGAGTTGTCCCTCATGGTTCAGAGTGTTTCGTCCCTTAGGGCTTTGTGAGGATTAAATGACCCGATGAGGTCAGCAGGGGGACCCTTCGTATTGCCAATGGAGAATAGGCGGTGGCTTGGGGACGTGTATGTGACCATGTACCCATAAAGGACAAGGCCACATCTAATGTGGCTGGCAGAGACCACGTGGAATTCCCCTTTGTCTCTAGCCTGGCTTTAGGATAAAGAGGCAGCTATTTTGCTGACCACAGAGGCAGTGGGTGGAGGGAGCTAGGCATTCCCCCTGACTTGAGACGCATTTGGTCCTATCTTGCTCTCCCGGCCTGCATCTCATGGACTGTTCGCTGTGTCAGTGAGGCTGTGGCCAGCTTGAGTCACTGGTGGTTGGGGAACCCTAGACCTCTAAGCCTGTGATCTAGATGTTACTGAGTCATGTGGCTATGGACCATGCCCACACAATCCCAGCCCCTCCCTGGGGACAGCAGCCGGTGAGTGGTGAGCTCTGAATCATGTGCCCGGATGCCAGCGCCCTGGATCCTGTAACAGAGACCTTGCCCGGGCACAGGCCCTCCTGACGGGTCACAGCAGGTGTGAGCCTGCAGAGGGTGGGGCAGGCAAGGAGGGACGGTGCACGTTCGATTATGGAGCATCCACTCTGTGCTCATTAACTTGGTCCTGACCTCTCCTCAGAAGGGGACAAGCCCTCTGAGGTCTCCCAGCTGGCTCCCTACCCCAGGCCCGGCTGCAGGGGATGGCCAGCACTGCATGCTGCCGCTGAGAGGGGGCAGGAGGGGGAAGGAGGCTGGGCCTGGGGGTGGAGGGAGGACAGGGCAGTGCCCTCCTGAGGAGCACCAGGCCTGGAGGGAAGGGAGGTGAGCGCCCAGGCTCCACACACAGCATGCAGGCACAGCCCCCCTTTCCTGCTGGAGCCCCCTTCCCTACCCCCATGGCTCTCTCCACCTGGAGCCCCAGTCACAGCCATTCGCGGTGCTGTCTGTCCAGGTGACTCGAGACTCGCGCACCTACAGCGTGGGGGTGTGCACCGCGGCGGCGGGCCTGGATGAAGGAGGCTGCAAGGATGGAGGCGTCTGTCTGCTCTCCGGGAGCAAGGGAGCATCTTTTGGACGGCTGGCGTCCATGAGGCTGGATTACAGGCACCAGGATGAAGCTGTCATTTTAAGTTACGCCAATGGAGATAATTGCCCTCCAGGTAAGTGTTTGCGCGGGGTGAGTTTTGCATTCCTAGTAAATATGAAATTAGATGTGACAGTGGGAGGAAACTGAGGAATGAAGCTCCAAATCCTGTGAGTGCTGAGACCCTGGATCAGACCACGGGACATTACATCCTGACAGCCCCAACCGTGCGTGTTCAGGCCTTGGAACACACACTGGCCTGTAAACTGCTTGTCACATTGTGGCTGGGAGGCCTGGTGGTCCCAAAGGTGGTTTAGGGTGACCACTTCCATAGGGGATCCTCGTTGGGCGATCCTAAGTGATCACGCCCAGCAAGCGCAGCCAAGGTGGTGTTGGCAATCTGGGTTACGCAGATCGTCTTCTTTCCAGAAACTGATGAAGGTGACCCCTGTGTGTTCCCCTTCATATTCAACGGGAAGAGCTATGAGGAATGTGTCGTGGAGAGCAGGGCGAAGCTTTGGTGCTCTACAACTGCCAACTACGACAGGGATCACGAATGGGGATTTTGCAGACACTGTAAGTAGGAGAGCACTGTATCTGGGCACAGACCGGTGCAGCAGACCAGCATACTCTCGAGGCTTGTTTCACATCAAGCTCAGATCTTAGTGGTGCTCCACATTAATGGCAATAATTCTGTTGCATGTAGTTTTTTATTTTCAGGGCTATTTTCCACTAAGAAATTATGTTTTTTAATTGCTCGGGGGGCTGTATCACGTAATTACATATACAGACCGCAGCGGAGCTGGGTTGAGATGCAGATGCTGGGTAGTCCCCTGGGTCCACTCACTAGCTCGAGGGGCTTGTGTCCGCGTACCAGTTTTTGGCACCGGTGATCAGATTCATGCCTCAGCAAAATTGCTCCCTGTCCTGGGTCTGCAGGGTGGCAAGTGAGTCATCAGGAGTAGCAGTGGGCTCACTCGTTGACTTCCTGCTCTGGGGCCGGCACGGGGCAGGGGCTGGGGATCTCATGGTGAGCCAGACTTAGCACCCTTGCTCCTGCGGTGCTTAGAGACCAGTGCTGTGAGCAGATCCTACTAAAGTGTGTTGCACGGACTGTTGTGAGCTCCCAAGGAGGGAGAGATGAGATAAATGCATGAAACGTTATTTAGTTCTTGCAAGCGATCAGGGAACAAAATGATGTATATTAAGGAACTACAGATGCTGAATTTACAAGGGACTACTGTAGTTTTGTTTTGAGGCTTATTGTGAGTGGACCTTTCTCCTGGTCTGTTGGATGACACATGTGTTTTTAGGTAATTGTAGGTATCTTATTGCTACTCTCTTTATTTTTTGTTATCATTGGTACATTAATCAGATAGTGAACATCTGTCTATGAGGATTGAGCTGGTGCCACGGGGTTAAGAAGTGCAGTGAGAGACACTGCGCACTGAGGGAACTTGGTCTATTTAGGGTTAACATTTGTGTGAATGAAACCAAACGCACGCTCCAGCAGGGGAGTGGCCAGTGATGGGCAGAGTCAGGAAGAGCTAAGCGTAGGGAGTGGAGAGAGGAGTTGAAGAAAACTGTGAGATGCAGGCTGTGGTCTGACAAATTTTCTATGTGTCGCGCCCAGCAAACAGCCACCGGACGTCCACGATCATCTTTAAGTGCGATGAAGATGCTGGTATCGGCAGGCCGCAGGTCTTCACTGAAGTTCGTGGCTGCGAGGTGACATTTGAGTGGAAAACAAAAGTTGTCTGCCCTCCGAAGAAGATGGAGTGCAAGTTCATCCAGAAGCACAAAACCTACGACCTCCGGCTGCTGTCCTCCCTCACCGGGTCCTGGCTCTTCGTCCACGAGGGAGCCTCGTGAGTACCCTTCGCCACTCGCTTACGCTGTCTTACTCTGAGTGCGTGGGAACTTGACATTCTGGATGGTAGTGGCCCATCGCAGTCCACCTCTGATTCTAAGGGCAGGACTGCCATGTGAATCTGATGCTCACGCTGGCTTGAATGCCTCTGTGCTCTTGGGGGCAGCCCGGAGGAGTCACCCTGGGGCACGGTAGGCAGTTTGGAGGCAGATGTGAGCAGAAGTGGAGCTTCAGAACCAAAAGAAGCTGGTAATCAGCTGTTGGCCTATCGAATGAGTCTTGTTTTGATTTATATTGGTGAGGGGCAGCCGTCCATTGCTGGGTTTACGGGAGGGATGTTAATTTTCTCAGCTCTTCGGTATGAGCTCCTTAGGCGGTGCTGTCCCGAGGTTCGTTAATTGTACCGACTGCTCTGGGGGTAGAGTGCGCGCTTCCTGCCAGGTGCGTGTCATCCTTCAGTCCTCACTGCAGAGGGAGCGTGGACTTGGGGCATGTAAGTAACCTTGAGTAAGATGAATGGCTCGCCAGGATTTGAGCCATTGCCTGGCCCAATCAGAAGCCCTCTTCTAAACTACATGGCATCTCAGGATTTACCCCGAGTGCCCAGTTGACGCTCTTCTTCCACAATCATCCACTCTTTGGCCTTTCTTTCTGTGCAAATCTGTCCCTTGCTGCATCCAGAGGTGCTGTGGATTCCTCGGTCCTCAGAACGATTACTTCTTCTGAGAGTAACGAAAAGAGCTGCCCCCGAGTGTGTGAGGCTGGAGACTGACCTGGCCGCCCCCTCCCCCATCCCTTTGTGTCTTTCACAGGTACTATATCAATCTGTGTCAGAAAATATACAAGGGGCCCCTCGAGTGCTCCGACAGAGCCAGCGTTTGCAAAAAGAGCGCATCTGGTGAGGTCCAGGTGTTGGGGCTCGTCCACACGCAGAGGCTGGACGTCATAGGTAAGGTTTGGGTCCCTGTCATGGGGTTGCAGGTGCCACGTCTGGGTTGGGACGGTGAGGGTGTCCTTGTGTGACCGGGAGGGGTCAGCACAGGCTGGTTGAACTTCCAGATACTGTTCCCGTGACTGTTTCTCAGGCGTTTGGGCAACTCCTGGAACGTTAGAATGGCACTACTTCGTGTTCTCTGGGATGATAGGTCCTGGCGTGTGTGCAGAGGGTTCCGCTCTCGGGAATGTGCTTCCACCCAGGAGGCAGGCAGAGTGTCGAGGCTTCCTCTGAGTCCTTGCTCGAGCTGTGGGTTGAGTTCCTGAGTCTGCATGTGCATATGCAAGCTTTTATTCAGGAAAGCCGAACCCTCACAGGAGGACTTGGTGGAGATAATTCGGAAGTCCCTTTATGTAATGTCTTAACAATTTGGAAAATAATAATGAAACTTTTTTAATACTCTTAATAGGAAATTCATCTTGCAGTTGCTCGTTGAGTGAAAGAGTCTACCTTTCATTATTTAAAGGAGGAAGACAGGGCTTTCTTATTTGGGGAACAATTGGGGAAAAATGTCCACCTTTGCCTGTTAGACTAGAGTGTGGTCCCCGAGTGGTCCTGATTAAACCACAAGGCAACTTAACCTGTTGAAATGGAGAAGGGGGATCCTGAGGGAACCACAGTCCCCCTTGACAAAAATCAAACCAGATTCTGCACGTGGGTCATGGGGGAGAGTCGCCCCACGGGCAGGAGTGGCCGGACCTCCCAGCCCACGGTTCGCTCTCCTTTGGAGATTGAGTTGCTGCCTTCTCCACGTGGCGCACAAAGGGCTGGAGGGTTGGGTAGCTTTCTCCCCTGCAGTCTCGTGGGTGTATGTGGATATTTGATCAGTCTTTCCCTCAGTTTCTCACAGCCAACCGAGAAGGACTAGGATGTCTGAGCCATCACTGGAAGTTTAGCAGTAATCTCCCGGTCCCCAGCACCCCAGGTGGGATCTTACTCTTGCGCCCCAACAGGACAGCCATCTAAGGCCAGCCTCAGTGGCCCCACGTTCATCTGGGGGATGCAGCTGTATAGGAGTGGAGAGATGGGCTTTTCCCCCCAGGAACGACCATTTACTAGCAGCTGTGCTCTATAGATGTGTAATCCTCAGCAGCTTCGTGGGTGGGTGTTAGAGTCCATTTCACAGATGGAGCAACTGAGGTATGGAGGGTTGTGTATTACTCGGCGAGTCTGGGGTGTCCATGTTCTTGAGACCTACACTTGTTTGGTTGCATACCCCAGCAGTTTAAGAATTTCTCTTGAAAGCTGTGGAACTCTTCCAGAATTTTACACAGAAGGACAATGTTTAAAACAGATTCCCCCGGCGCAGCTTTGCATTGGGGGGAGGGGTCCTGGGCCTCACCGCTCACCTGTGCTGAGCCGTCCCCCTCCGTTGGCTGCGTCCCGTGGAGAACATTTGGGAAGCACCTGCCACAGGCACACGTGTGTGAGAGTCGGGCTAGACCTGCCCTGTGTCCCTAGTGCCGTCACCTGTCCGCCGAGCCAGGCTGGTCTCAGGCCACCCCTAGGACAGCTCCGGGCAGCCCCTCTCAGTAGCTTGGCCCTGGCACAAGAGTTGACCTGGTTGCCACGCTGGCCCCCGTGAGACTTGCCACTGAAAGCGTGTGCTCGCTTTTCTCCTAGGTCGTGCAGGTTGGGGGTCTCAGCTGTTCCTTTTACCACATCATTTTCGGAAGCAGGAAGAGCTTGACGTGGAGCCAGAAGACCCCAGAAAACCAGAGTTGTTCTGGCTCCCGGCTTTCGCTTTGCAGGGTGGAGGTCTAGCACCTGTTACTACTGGGAGGCTCTGATTGGGGGACGTGACAGGGAAGCACCTAAAGTGACACAGAAATTGTATGAAAGCGGAGTAGGGGTGGTGGCTGCCGGGAACCAAGGTCCTGCTGTGGGCACACGTTGTGCGGGCACCCTCCGTACACCGTACCCCTCTGGCGCCTGCACACTTCGGGTGGGATGCCTGTGGCCCACGTGAGGAGGCCAAGCCTCCGAGGTCAGCAGCGCAGAGTCATGAGCGCAGGGCTGGCGTTGGAACTCAGGTCTTGCTCTTGCACTGTAGGTAGCCGTGCGGGCCGGGAGGCGGCTGCTGAGCTCGGTGGTGCTGATCACCCTGGCGGGACGTCTTCACAGAGCCAAACATTTTTTCTGGCCTGGTCTTTAAAGAGATTTTGACTTCCAACCTTGAAGCTTTTTATCATGCACCAGGAATAACATCAGTTCACTCATTTGTGTGTTTCAGATGACAGAGTTATCGTAACTTACTCAAAAGGCCATCGGTGTGGTGAGAATAAGACTGCATCCGCCGTCATAGAGTTGACCTGCGCGAAGACGGTGGGCAGACCTTCGTTCAAGGGGTGAGAGCACTGGGGTCTCGGGGGCACTGTGAAGAGAGTGCTGGGGACTCTTCAGAATTTCCCCCCGTGGTTTGCACTTGTGGGTTGGGGACTGTGTGTGCAGGGAGAGGATGTTTGGGTTGTCGGAATAGGCAGGGGACTGGCTGCTGAGATAGGGCCTGGGATGGGGTCGGGGCTGCCACTTGTCCTAAAGTGTACAGGGCTGTTCTGCACAAGGAGGGGTTCCCTGGATAAAGGGCTGGGGCACGAAACTCTGTCGAGCTGTCTGTCACTGGCCTCTCTCTTCGAATGACACGTAGAACCACAGGGACATTGATGGTGCCAGTCAAGGCCAGCTGTGGAAGCGGCCTGTCTGGGAGCCACCAGCACGATGCTCTTGGATTATGCTAGAACTCTCTGGACACCGCCACATCCAGGGGTGCTCAGGGCAGTTGGGCTAACAGAGGGAGGGTGCGAGCTGTTGTGAACAGACCAAGTCCTTCCAGAAGCCGGGCTTGGAAAAGGGGAGACCCAGGAATTGTCTCCAAAGGATTTTAATCAATTTGTGAGTCTAAAAATTCAATTGTAAAGTAAAAGTTCATAGATCTAGGAGCAAATTTTTCCAGCTCTTAGGTGTTGCACAGTTTCTAAATTTTAAGAAAACCTGTATTAGACGCGTGCCTACTTTGTCACATTGCGGATGTGCTAGATGGCCACCTTCTCTGTTAGGCTGCTGAGAAAAGTAAAATAGCCACCCTAGCCCAGAGCTGCCTGCCCATCATGAGGGGTGGGGAGGGCTCGGCGGTGGGGACTCCTGTGGGGACGGAGGGCTCTCGGGGAGGCCTCGGAACCGGAACCGGCTGGACCCCTGAACCGGTGAGCATCTTCAGGGCGCCTAAGGCTCCCTGTTGCAGTCCCGAGTCTGGTGGGCGTGACCACCGTCCCAGCGTGACTGCCACCCCGTCTGGCCTCCTTATAGGTTCGACATCGAGAGCTGCACCTACTCCTTCCGCTGGGACTCGCGGGCTGCGTGCGCCGTGAAGCCCCAGGAGGTACAGGTGGTGAACGGGACCATCACCAACCCTGTAAACGGCAAGAGCTTTAGCCTCGGAGATATTTATTTTAAGTAAGTGCAAAATTTTCCTTTGAGAACTGAAACATATTCAGAATTAAGCCGGCACTTCAGACCTTTCCCTGGCAGGGAGCGATGCAAGATAAATAGGCCCGTGTGTCTTAGTTACTGTTTCTAGGGAGCTGGCGTATTTTCCTTAAACGGAGGGAAAGCATGACTCAACTGTTAAGTTTTAACACCAAAGATGGTGAATTCTCTTGAGTGTAAAAATAAAGTTGCCCCCCCCCCCCCCCCCCCCCCTTCATGATAAGCCCAGGGATCGAAGCTGAAACCTTCTGAAACACTTTTTGATCAGGAATCTTCTGGGCTTACCAGTTTGTGGGGGAAAAAGTCAGTTTCTCAGCAGTGTCACCGGGGCAGTTCTTGGGGTCCAGTAGCTGTGCCGGGCAGGCTGAGGTGGGCCCGGTGCTGGACACCGAGGTTGAGAAAGGCGCCCTGCAGCTCAACATATAGAGTGGCGGGGGTAGGAGGATGATGGGGGCAGAAGTCGGTGCTCCTAGAATCTCTGTGGGGTTGTGGAAGTGCCACGTGGGCTGGGAAGGCAGGAGGGAGGCGGCGTCCGGTGGCCCTGCAGGTGTCCCCAGGACTCTGGGTCCGGAATAAATGGCTCTCTTGAAGACCTGCCAGAGTCCCTCAGTCTTTTCTGTCTCTTCAGGCTCTTCAGTGCCTCTGGGGACATGAGAACGAATGGGGACAAGTACCTTTATGAAATCCAGCTTTCCTCCATCACAAGCTCCGCGAATCCGGCGTGCTCTGGCGCCAACATATGCCAGGTTAAACCGAACGACCAGCACTTCAGTAGGAAAGTCGGCACTTCTGATAAAACCAAATACTACGTTCAAGGTAATTGCTCTCCGTTAATGTTCCATGTTTCACTTCCTCAGAGAAAGAGCTTTAAAATTTTTGTGGGCAGCCCCCTTCTGTTGAAATCTCAGATAAATTTTAGAACAAAAGCCCTCATCGGGCTCTGTGTCCTGAATGGACTGGACCGTGTGTGTAAGACCTGAGCATTTCACTGCAGGTGAATTTTACCTCAGTTAACAAATGAGACGCCAATCCTGGTCTAAACCAGAGGTGGTGAGGTGGGGCAGATCCTTTGATCTGCTTTCAGTCGTATTTGAAACTTCAGGTATCACTATAGAAGGGTGAGCGATCTCATATTTGTCAGAATGATGAAAAGAAGAGAGAGAGAGTGACCTGGCCTCAGTGTTAGACATGGCTGTGGGCGAAGCACCATACTGCACTGATGGAGGCCGTGTCCTTTACTCCGCCGTGTTGACCTTGAAAGATATTTCCAGGAGGCAGCTCATGTGTTTTGGTTTCAACAACTAGCCTTTCATTGTATACCTTTTCATGATTTGATTTTTGTATTTTTATGGAGGTTATGCTAGTTTACAGCATTGTGAAATTTCACTTGTACAGCATTATTTGTCAGTCACCTTACAGGTGCGCCACTTCACCCTTTGTGCCCACCCTCCACCCCCCCGTCCCCCTGGTAACCACTAAATAGTTCTCTTTGTGCATGTGTTTGTTTCTCTTCCACATATGAGTGGAATCACACAGAGTTTGTCTTTCTCTCTCTGGCTTATTTCACTTAACATAATTCCCTTGAGGTCCATCCATGTTCTTGTGAAAGGGACGATTTTGTCATGTTTTTTTTATGGCTGAGCAGTATTCCATTGTATAAATATACCACATCTTCTCTATCCAGTCATCAGTCGATGGGCACTCAGGTTGCTTCCACATCTTGGCTATTGCGAATAATGCTGCAGTGAACACAGGGGTGCATAAGTCTCTTTGAATTGCTGATTTCAAGTTCTTTGGACAGATACCCAGTAGTGGGATAGCTGGATCATATGGTATTTCTATTTTTAATTTTTTGAGAAATCTCCATACTGTTTTCCATAGTGGCTGCACCAGTTTGCATTCCCACCAGCAGTGTATGAGGGTTCCTTTTTCTCCACAACCTCTCCAACATTTGTTATTTTTTGTTTTGGTTATTTTAGTCATTCTGACGGGTACAAGGTGATATCTTATTGTAGTTTTCATTTGCATTTCCCTGATGATCAGTGATGATGAGCATCTTTTCATGTGCCTATTGGCCAGCCACATAGCTTCTTTGGAGAAATGTCTGTTCATATCCCCTGCCCATTTTTTGATGGGATTGTTTGATTTTTTTGTTGAGTTGTGTGAGTTCTTTATATATTATGGAGAGTAACGTTTTGTCAGATATACGATTTGCAAATATTTTTTCCCAGTTGGTGGGTTGTCTTTTTGTTTCAATCCTGTTTTCCCTTGCCTTGTAGAAGCTCTTTAATCTGATGAAGTCCCACTTGTTTATTCTTTCTATTGTTCCCCTTGTCTGAGAAGAAAAAGATGCTTTTAAAAAAGACCAATGTCAAAGAGTGTACTGACTATATTTTCTTCTGGAAGTCTTATGGTTTCAGGTCTTACTTTCAAGTCTTTGATTCATTTTGAGTTTATTTTTGTGAATGGTGTAAGAGAATGGTCTGCTTTCATTCTTTTGCATGTGTCTGTCCAGTTTTCCCAACACCATTTGTTGAAGAGACTTTCCTTTCTCCTTTGTATGTTCTCAGCTCCTTTGTCGAAGATTAGCTGTCCATAGATGTGTGGTTTTATTTCTGGGCTTTCAATTCTATTCCATTGATCTGTATGTCTTTTTTTTGTGCCAGTACCATGCTGTTTTGATTACTGTAGCTCTGTAGTATATTTTGAAGTCAGGGATTGTGATGCCTCCAGCTTTGTTCTTTTTTCTCAGGATTGCTTTAGCAATTCAGAGTCTTTTGTTGCCCCATATAAATTTTAGGATTCTTTGTGCTATTTCTGTGAAGAATGTCATTGAGATTCTGATTAGGATTGCATTGAATCTGTAGATTGCTTTAGGTAGTATGGACATTTTAACTATGTTTATTCTTCCAGTTCATGTGCATGGAATGTCTTTATGTTGTCATCAGTTTCTTTCAGGAAAGTCTTGTAGTTTTAACTGGATAGATCTTTTACCTCCTTGGTTAAATTTATTCCTAGATGTTTTATTCTTTGTGTTGCAATTGTGAATGGGATTGTGTTCTTGAGTTCTCTGTTAGTATGATATTAGAGTATAGAAATGCAACTGATTTATGTAAGTTGGTTTTCTACCCTGCAACTTTGCTGTAATTGTTGATTATTTCGAGTAGCTTTCTGATGGGTTTTTTTAGGGTTTTCTATATATATGATCATGTTGCCTGCAAACCGGGAGTTTCACGTCTTCATTGCTTGTTGGAATTCCTTTTCTTTCTTTTACTTGCCTAATTACTCTGGCTGAAACCTCCAGTACTATGTTGAATAAGAGTGGCGAGAGTGGGCACCCTTGTTTTGTCCCTGTTCTCAGAGGGATGGCTTTCAGTTTTTCCCCATTGAGTATGATGTTGGCTGTGAGTTTGTTATATATGGCCTTTATTATGTTAAGGTACTTTCCTTCTACACCCATTTTCTTGGGTACAGCATCTTTATCATAAATGGATGTTGGATCTTGCCTGATTTGATTTTTGAATCAGGTGAACAGATTAACTTTTTAAAAAGTTAAATGCATTTTAAAAACCAGCTAACTCTGATGTGAAGGGCTGCTGAGAGATTCTAGGAGGAGGAGAAACCGCTGCTGCCCACGTCGTGGTGGCTGGAGAAGTGTGTTTCCGTGCTCACGTGCTGACCGGTCACTGCAGTTAGCAGTGCCTAACGGCCGGCAGGGAGACCCGCCAGGCCAGCCTGACTCACTGTCGTGATTCCACGTCGTGGACTAGGGTCCCCGTGGTTCTTCATTCTTTGCCAGTAATTCTCAGTTGGCTGCTGGAATCTTGTATTGGCTGGCTTGGGCCCTCTCTTGCTGTGCTGTCTTCGGAGGCTGGCCCTGTAGTAAGTGGTTGGTAAATGCTTGTCGACTGATTGTAAGACGGCTCTAAAAGCCTTCAAGCCTCCCTGTTATGCAGAGAAGGAAAGTCTGAGCTCTTTTGAACTCAGCCTGGAAGATTTCAACAGATCCATGTACCAATACAGTCTCAGGAGCGACTGGCCCTACAAACGCACCAGGATCCGGCCATCACGTTATCACACCTGCTTTCCCTGTGCGTTCCTTGTGCTGGAATGCCGTGGCCAGCCCTGCCTTCCCCATCCCTCAAACCCGAGCCCCAGTGTCCCCTTCTTGGCAAAGCCCACCTCTCCTCATCCCCAGGGTCACTGCCCTCTCATGTGGCTGCTGCGGTGATCAGGTCATCTAGTTGCTAAAGGAAGACCCCTCACATTCATAAGGTCCTTGCCTAGCAGGCCTCCTGCAGCCCCCGAGTGTCAGAGTGTGCACCTTCGTGTGCATTTATTTATTCACAGTTAATAAAATCCCTTTCAGACGTTTTCACTTTCTTCATTCACCAGTGCTAGAAAGTGGGTTTAATTTTCACATTTCATGAGGAAATGCAGTTTAAATTTCTTCCTGTCTTTTCCCTCATTTGAGAAGATAGGAAGAGGAAACCGCAGAGCCCTGTCTCTAGCTGAGACAGGGAGCAGCCGTCTCGGCTCCCTCACCAGCACGTCGCTTTGCAGCCACACACCAGCCTTGTGGGACAGTCCGTTCAGGTCATGCCTCTGCCAGTTCCACGTGAGGACACTGAGGCCTTCCCGAGCCCAGCCTGCATCTCAGGGCTCCCCTCTTTGTGGATGCGTCCACCTCACTCACTGAACTCCCTGGCGCTCCAGCAGTGGCTGACTGTGAGGAGCTTGAGCCATCTACCAAGTTTGGAGGAGGCAGCGTCCACACCAGGCTCCCTCACTTCTGAAACCAGCTGCAGGTTTGGGGGGCTCCCATCACCACCCTCAGGTTCAGTAATTCACTAGAAGAAGCTATTACAGTCATGTTACAGTTTATCACAGTGAAAGGATGTAGACTACAATCAGCCAAGGGAGGAAGCACATAGGACGGAGTCCAGGAGGGTCCCAGATGCTTCTGTTGTTCTCTCCCCATGGAATCAGGATGCGTTAGGTTCCCAGCATCGATGTGTGACAACATGAATGGAGTATCACCAGCCAGGGCAGCTCACCTGCACCTCAGCGTCCAGGGGTTTTGTTAGGGTTCCATTGTGTAGGCATGGTTGGTTGGTTTGTTGATCAGTTGGCTGGTTGGTTGGTCAATCAATTGGCTCGTTGATTGGGTGGTTGATTGGCTGGTTGATCAGTTTGCTGGTTGATTGGTTGATCAATTGGCTGGTTGATTGGCTGGTTGGTTGGTTGGTTGATCACTTGGCTGGTTGGTTGAGTGGTTGATTGGCTGGTTGGTTGGTTGATCAGTTGGTTGGTTAGTTGCCCACAAGGTTGATCTCAATTTCCAGGTGGGTTGATACCGTGTGGCCAGCCCCCACTCCAAATCATATTGTTGGCTTTGGGCAGGGTTCAAGTCTTTCTCACATGCTGAATTAGGGCAGGGGCTCCACAACGTGTGTCCAGCGGGCTGTGAAGAAGAGCACACATGGATGTTTGATGAAGCACTGTTACACCTGATTTTAAGTCTGTGTGGACTTTTCACAGACTATGAAAAGTTTAGCTCCGCCTGTTACTGAAACATTAATGGTAATGGTGCTCTGGTTGTGTGCACGCCTTCCATTTGACAGATGGCGATCTAGATGTGGTGTTTGCCTCATCCTCTAAGTGTGGGAAAGATAAGACAAAGTCTGTCTCTTCCACCATCTTCTTCCACTGCGACCCTCTGGTGAAGGACGGGATCCCTGAATTCAGTCACGAGACTGCCGACTGCCAGTACCTCTTCTCCTGGTACACCTCTGCCGTGTGTCCTCTGAGGTAAGTGCGGTAGCCTGGCTTTGGCACAAGCTTGCTGTCGGTCACTTTCCTCTTTGGATGAGCACTTACCAACTGTACCCCCACCTCCTTTCTCAAAGCTTAAGTCAAGTATAAGTTTGTGTATGTGCTTTTCCCCCAGTGTTTTATTGTGGTGTATTCACATGTGCACAAAAAATAGAGAAAGAGATGGAGGTAAACCCCACACAGCCAGCACCTGACTTCAGTGATTGTTGACATCCTGCCTTTCTTGGTCCACACCAGCATCAGCAACACCAACACCCGCCACTCCCAATAGCATCGGCCGTCTGCCCTCGTATGCACCGTGGGCCCTGAATGCCTCTCACACTTTGCTTCCACGTCTGTCCCCAGCCAGTGTTCCCCCTCGTTGGCTCCTGCAGGCAGGGGCTGTGTCTCATCTTTGTATTCCCAGCACATCTTTTCTTTGTTTTCTAGTACAAATTATTACATGGTAAACTTCACTTTAACTTGAGTAAAGTATTTTCTGCGTTGGGATAAATGAAAACCTTGTTCTTCAGATCTTGGAAATCACTGTCGGCCAGGTATTCATGGGAAATGGGGAATACACTTCTGCTCTGAGGCTCCCTGGCAAGGGAAGGGCGACGGCAGCCTCCCTGTGGCCTCAGAGAACCTGTCTCTTCTCGTGTCCCACAGCCTTTGTTCTTGGCCCGGCTATGCTTTCAGGTTGAGAGAACCTCGTCCAGAACAGAATGTTATAAATTGCTTTCCTCTTGGATTTATTTTCTTCCTGTTTCATCCGGGCCATCATCTTAAGAAGTTTCTCATTGTCCTGAGACTTGAAGATCATGAGAAACATGAGTTCTTGCCATGTACTTGTTTCCTGCGTCTCCTAAAAAAGGGATCCCGTAGTCAGCAGAAAACAGTGGTAGAGACAATGGGGTAGATTCCAGATCGCATCTTTTAGATCTTAAATCAGTTTTCTCTTTGACTTTCTATGGGTGCTAGACCAGCCGAAAAAAAAAAAAGAAAGAGTCAGCTTTGTCCTAAATTTTCCAGGAACATGGGCGTAAGGCAATTCTCAACAAATTTCTAAACATTGGTGCCATGTAGATGACATACGTGATGCAATTAAGAACCAGTAGAAGAAATTAGCTGAAAAATAGAAAAACCTTTGGCAACTAAAACGTACTTAATTCTTGGTTTCTAGAAGAAACCAAAAGTAGAAATCAGAACACACTTAGAACTGGATGATGGTGTGAACATCTCTCACGTCAACACTGGGGTGCGTCTGACGTGTTCCTGAGGGGCCTGACTTTGAGGACAGAGTCTTCGGGCAGAGTCTGTCGTGTGGTGATGTCCCCACCTGAACAGATAGTGACAAATGCGTCCAGGCTGAAACTGAATGCTGAGTTCTTCCTGACGTTTTGGAGCCAGATTATTTGGCTTAAGCTGAATTTTGACCACAGCAGTTACCCCTATGTGGTCAAGCCATTGGGTGCCCTCTGACCCAATTATTTGAAGTAAGTACTTCTGTGAATTGATAGCCAGTATCCTCGGCGTCCTCCTGCATTACGTGTGTGGCTGTTGACTTTCCCTGTCACACCCTGAGCAATCCAGACGTTTCCGCCCGCTGCCTTGTCAGGGTGTGGGAAATTTCTGCTACGTGCATCTGTCACTGTCGATGCGGGGGCCCAGACTGACTGAGGGGCAGAGTAAGTGTGGTCATTACACAAACATCTAATTCTCTGAGCAGAAAGGGAAGTCAGTCGAGGTGTTACTAATTTGTATTAGTTATTTTCATTACTTTCCTTGAGTGTTTAATGTCATGGAAATTTAGTTGCTTTTTCCCGTACATGAATGGGAATTGTGGCGTCTTACTGATTGAATAGCTGCTGTGTTTGTCACTTGCCCTGCCTCCTGGGACCTCACAGGCCTGGATAGACACTGGCTTGACAGGGTGTCCTTTGGGTGTCCCCTCAACCCCGGGAAGCATTGAGGCCATGGCCCAAGGTGGCGTGTTGGGAAGGAGGAGCTGTATCCGGGCTGTGGTCACTGTTTCTTCCAGAGAAGAGAGCTCTGGGCCTGGGAGATGAGTTCGGCCAGCTTGTCCCTTGGGGTCTTTGCTGCACGAGCCCCTCTGTGCCCGGAGAGCCCTTATGTGGGATAAGCAAGGACAGGGGAGGCTGTGTTGCTTGAAGCTCGGCTTTTCTCCTTTCCTTACTAACAGTCCTTGTAGCCTAGGGCAGCGTCTTCTGGTCCGTTTTCCAACCCTCCTGCCTCAGCTCGTTATCAGAAGAGCTTGTCCAGTGCTCTTCCCCACGTCCGATGGATCTTGTGTTATCATGGGGAGTTTGCAGAGTCAAGAGCCACCCTGAGTTGGGACTTACTGGGGCCGTCGCTGGGGTGGCGTGGTGCTGAGTGATGTGTCTTCTTTCCAGGGTGGGCTTCGACAGCGAGAGTGCCGGAGTGGACGAGCCGGAGCACAAGGGGCTGTCGGAGAGGAGCCAGGCCGTCGGTGCGGTGCTGAGCCTGCTGCTGGTGGCACTCACTGGCTGTCTGCTGACCCTGCTGCTCTATAAAAAAGAAAGACGGTGAGGACGGACGTGAGCGCCGCGCGGCCCGTGGTTCAAAATCGAAACCTGGGCTTGTTTTTCTTTTTTAGTTTTTGAGCCCAACAGCAGCCAAAATCCTGAAGTTCTAAGTTAAAACTCTTGGGAGATGTCCCCAAGTTGTGTTTTGTAAATGTCTGCGTTTCTGTGAAAAGATGTCCTCACTGGCTGGAGCCATGGAACTGTCCCCGGGGCGTGAGTCAGGTCTGACACTCATGTCACACGGCGGATGCTCTGTGGGCTCTCCGCCTGGCCCGCCCACTTCCAGGACATTGGTCTCTGGATAAGTCCAAAGATGGACAGAAGGTTAAACCCCCCCTCCCCTGGGCAGACTTCCTCTGATGAGCTGAAGATCAGATCTTTCTGATCTGTCCTTTCCCCCTCCCCCCTCCTCCCATCATAAAAGTGAGCATTGCTTAGGCACCTACTGTGTGCCAGGGATGACACCATCCCCTTGGCTCCCCTTTGCTGGGTGAAAAGGCTTGTCACTCATCATGTGTGGCTGTCCAGTGGATTTGCATGTCATGCATGAATGAGACCCAGAGCCTGAGCGCCCTGTGAGTGGTGGCCTGGGGGCAGAGGAGCATGCCAGCTGTGGTGCTCCCTGCAGCCTGTCTTGTCTACCAGGAGAGCCATAACCGAGCAAGAGAGAGAGGGGTCGAGAAGTACTGAGTGCAACCGTCCCCCATGTGGGGAGGCCATCAGTGGGATGCAGAAATGGGGCAGGTCCGGGTGTGCGCCAACCTTGAGTTAGTCACACAGCACATGTAATCTCAGCACAGCCTTGGGGCAGTGGGAACACACATCACATCCACACCAGAAAAAGCAGATGCACAAATGTTCAATGACTTGCTCTAGCCTTTGCTAAACCACTCAGAGGCGGAGCAGGATTTGAATCTGCTTCTGTCTGATTCCAAGGTGTCCTTCCCGCTGCACTGGTTCATAACCGTGCTGTGGCGGGTTGAGTGTGCCCATGCCCTGGGGGGCTGTTCTGGTCGGGGCTGCAGCCTTCTCGGTTGGCCGCTCAAGGTGCCGGAGCTGGGGAGCGGCTGACCTGGTGGGACCCCGGCCCTGCTGGTTCCACCGAGGAATAACTGTGCTGTCCTTCCAGGGAGACGGTCCTGAGCAAGCTCACCAATTGCTGTCGGAGAGGAGCGGACGTGTCCTACAAGTACTCGAAGGTAATTCTGGCCTCCCCTGCCCAGCGTGGAGCTCCTGCGTGCTGCAGCGTCTGTCGGTGATGGTGAGGAGGACGCCATCGCGGGCGATGTGAAACAGAAAAGGGACAGACGTCGCCCACTGCTTTAACGTCAACACACTTTTTGTCCTTTTTTCCTTCATGTTTTTCTCATTGTGGTAGCGGCTGATTTCCTTAGAGTGTTTAATATTTAGGTTGCTCTGACTATTTTGGCTGTTCTAAAAAAAATAGGATCACAAAAATTTTTGTGCATCTGGCATTTGGATGATTTCCTTCAGACAAATTTCCAAAGAGGCATTATCTGGGCCAAAGGGCGTAAATATGCTCATGGCTCTTTGTACGTACTGTCGAACGGCTTTCTAGAAGGTTTGCCTCAGACTCATCCACCCATCCTTCGTGTGGCTCCTCTTACGCACCCCACGTCCCCTTCCCGCCACCCGAGGGTACCTGGCTCTTGATGAGAAGCCAGAGGAGCCCCATCTCTGAGCACTCTGACTCATCGCTGGCCTGCTTTCCTGTCACCTGTGACACTGTCTGCCTTGCTTGGGTCTTAGCAGGAGCCAGCAGTTGCCAGCCCTGCCTTCCTCTCCCTGGTTAGGGACTTGGGAATGTGGTGGCTGTGATGGGCAGGGAAGGCAGCCCCCGATGGGGTGGGTCTTGGAAGGAAGGTCATAGAGGAGCAGAACGGGGTCTCTGATGGGCTCCACGGCCTCTGCTCTGTCCCTGGCAGGTGAACAAGGAGGAGGAGGCGGATGAGCACGAAACCGAGTGGCTGATGGAAGAGATCCAGGTGCCGCCCCCGAGGCCCGGCAAGGAAGGGCAGGAGAATGGCCACATCACCACCAAGTCCGTGAAAGCCGAAGCCCTCAGCCCCCTGCACGGGGACGACCAGGACAGCGAGGATGAGGTCATGACCATCCCGGAGGTGAAAGTCCACTCGAGCAGAGGGCCTGGGGCAGAGAGCGGGCAGCCGCTGAGAAGCCCTCCGAGGAAGGCGCTCTGGGAGAGAGCGGAGGACAGGGTGGGGCTGGTGAGCGGGGAGAAGGCCAGGCGAGGGAGGCCCAGGAATGCACCGCAGAAGGCCGGGACCCCCGGCGGCCTGGTGTCCTTCCATGACGACAGCGATGAGGACCTCCTACACATCTGACTCCCGGTGCCTACAGGGGGCCGCGGGTCGTGCACAACCGGGCACCTCCAACCAAATAAGACTTCAGCTCAATGATGCTTCTATCGTTTTTGCCTTTAACAAAAACTGTTTCAAAAGGGAAGAGTTTTTGTGACGGGGGAGAGGGGGAGGTCAGGGGCCGCTCGTCCATGATTGTTCATGTCATTGGGATGAGGCTTTGCTCCAGTGGCCAAAGGCGGCGCGGGGGCCCCCGTGTCGTCCCCAGTCCTCATTTCAAAGCACGGCTGCCGCGCGCTTCATAACACGCGCCGGGGCCAGACGCATCTCCGAACAGGGGGCTGTATTTGAGAAAAACCCTTGCTGCTTTAGGCCCTGTAGGGTGTTTGACCATTATATTTTAGCATTTAATTCTCTCCTCCTATTTATTGACTTTGACAATTACTCAGGTTTGCGAAAAAGGAAAAAACAGAACCCCAACAGTCTCTTCCTGCCGGCGGGGGTTTGTGTCCTGGTTCAGCCCTTGTCAGAAGGGGAAGCCGTCCGTGGCGGCTGGTTTCACGTGAGATCTTGAGCTGGTCCATGACGCAGCCTCTCACTTACAGTGCTCCATTCTCTTCTCCTCTCTGCTTCCTGTTTTTTAAGGGAACACGCATGTGCACACACACACGTGCAGGGTCCCCGAGTGCCTAGGCTTGGAGGCATCGCCTGTTTTATGCCTTTAGTCAGTAACGGCTGCAGCTTCTTGCATGACGTCGTCCATCCTAGGCGCACAGAGCACACTTATCAGTATTTCTTTCGCCAGCTGGTGAATTTAGCCAACTCACCCAAAGATTGATTTTTGTGCGTGTGTATGAGAATGGAGTTGAGATGTCAGAGAAAATAACTTTTTTCCAGATTTGGGGTATAGGTCTCACCTCTTCAGGTTCTCATGATACCACCTTTACTGTGCTTATTTTTTTAAGAAAAAAAGTGTTTATCAACCATTTGACCTATAAGAAGCCTTAATTTGCACAGTGCGTAACTCACGGAGATGGGCCAGAATCTCGCCCCTAAAGTTGCACTTGGATTCCCGCCCTGGGGGCACCAAGGTCAGCCTCTCAGTGCTGCGGGACCGGGGGCGGCACCACTGGCCTTCCCCGGCTGCTGGCTCCTTCCTTGAAGTGTTTGCTGAATGACTTTTCTCATATTATGTAATTGTACATAGACTCAGTGGTATTCAGATACTGAAAAGCAAACCGCCCTACAGAATTCCTTGGTTTGTACTCGGTTTGGCTGGCTTATATGATTTCAACATGAGTGTATTTTTTAAAATTGATTTCTTTCCTCATTTTTTCAATCAAATTTACTGTAATATAAAGTATTCAACAATTTCAATAAAAGATAAATTATTAACTGAGTGTTCCTGCTTTTTCCACTCGATGGTGAAGAGCCACCGAGCGGATTGCCAGTCTGCCCGTGGTCTGTCCTTCCTGTGAAGTCACGGAGATGTTTGGGTTCCAGTTGCCGTGTCTCAGCTGACGCCTCACGAGCAGCCCTTGCCTTTCCTCTCTGAGTCTGTCCCGTACGTACGTAGAAGTCCAGGCCCCCTTGCCTTCTCTCGGCTTCATCTCCATCTGATTTCTTCCCTCTTTCCCAGAAAGCAGACCTCGGGGTGTTCCGTTTACCAGAACGGCCACCATGGAGTGCAGATTCCGAGGACCCCAGAAAGCGTGATGGTAGGCAGCCCAGCCTAACGTGGGGGTGTTCCCTCTTGCACAAATTGTCTGCCTTCTGAAATTACTGATGGAGACGAGAGCATCCTAGATGTTAACGTGGAAGCAGATGAAGCAGAAAGGGATGCACCGTCAGAACCAGACTCTGGGAGTCAACATCCTTCCCTTCTCTCGTTCTCTAATTACCAACCGGATTGATTTTTTTAGGACTTTACGACATTTTTCCTGAGACACTCCCTCTGGGGTCTTACAAAGGTCTGCGTTATGACCCTAAGCCTCTGGTCCTCGGGTGTTGTGTCCGTGGGCTGTTCTCCAAGCTGCCCCCTTCCCGCCCAGCCCTTCCCCCTCGATCAGGAAGGGCCGTTAAACAGGGACTCGCTGGCCCTGTTGGTGAACTGATGGCAGGAAATTCTCCGTCTGCCCCGGGCTGCCTGCCTGTGTGCACAGCGCATGGCCGGCCGCAGAGGGCAGGGAAGTGACCCTGGCGTGTGCGAGGGCATTAGCCTTGACTCTTGAGAGTAATGGATTATCTAGATAATCTGGATAATCTCCACCCCTGAACCACTGAAAATGGAGTAGCCATCCTTGTCAGCTGAGTCTCTAGGTAGTTGTAGGAAAACTCGCCCTGACAGCAAATAGGAATTAGAATCTTTTCAGAGAAATGATTTTATCAGTAAGAGTACAACCCTGATGTTTTGTTTCCTTTTAAGCAAATTTTCTGTGCCCTTTTTGGGAGACTGTCCATTGAATGGTGGAGAAGTGGAGCAGGTGGGGGGCCTGAGGATGATGTGGGTAAACCTGTGCCAAGGAAATCCGTGATAAAGAGGAAACCTGGCTCTCCCAAAAGCATTTAAAACCAGTTCTTCACCAACCGCTAAAATAATGTGTTGCACGTAACAAGTCCTTCAGGAAGGTTGACAGCCACCTGGGCATTTAAAAAAATACTTTGTAATAGTTGGATCCTTCGTACGAGACAAAGACTAATGGGCATGTAGGTCTTACGTCTCTTCTTGGGGATCAGGTCACATGGGGTTAGAGAGCATTTTGTGGGCAGGTGGTATGGACGAGGTTAGATTTAAATAAACCCACTAGCTTCTGAAGGATGCTTGTGACTCGGCCATGTGTGCGCAGCGTGATTTCTTGCTTCTCCAGCTGTCCTCCGCTGACGGGGGCTTAGCCTCATGCCTCAAGCTAAACCTACTGTGTGCTGGGAGGATGCAGTAAATGGCATCTCTGCAGGAAGTGTGAGCCGGGCTGCTGTGGGCACTGGGCTGGGGGGTCTGCAGCACCTGTCCGAGCTCGGGTAGGCCAAAGGATCTGCGTTCTGGGCCAAGAGGTGGTGCTGTGCAGGCCCAGAGGCAAGATAGCCATGTGGAGTTTGGGAACAGAGTGGCCAGGGGGATGGGAGACAGAGGCTGAAGCAGGCCTGGAGTTTGAAGCATCTCATGAGAGTCCCGGGAAGAAGTGTGCACTTGCGCTGATGGCATCTGAGAGCCGTGGAAGGGCTGGGTTTGCTCTGAGCACCATGACGTGGAAGAAAGAAATGTAGACGCTTGAACACGCAGAGAGCAGGGCAGGGCTGGGCGGTGGCCTTGCCGTGCAGACCCTGGAAGCCCCAGCCTCTCAGCCCAGAAGGAAGTTCTGTCCTGGAGGAAATACAAGGTGTTCTCCCTAAAGATAGAGGGAAAGGCCAAAGTTGGGCTCTGGATTGTTAGTTCCTCATATTTCTTTAGCTCTGATTCTATTTTGTGTTTTGACCAGTTTGCAAATCAAATTCAATCAAAAATAATTTATAATGTTATTTTGATACAGTGTTCAAGGAAAACAGGATTGAATGAATGGTCCCCTCGGTTGTCACCCCTGGACCCGGTGAAATGTGGAGCTGCCACCTGTGCCCATAGCCACGTTGGGGGTCAGCTGGTGTCTGCCCTCAGCCCTGTCCTGGAGCAGATGGTCTTGGAGCTGGCCTTGTGTTGACAGACTAAGGAAGTGATGGTGGATAGGTGGGGACGTACCCAGAGTCGGTGCAGGCCCCCGAAAGCCCTGGAGGGCTGGGTCCCAGACAAACCTTGTGACCCTTGGCTTCAGGTTTATTTCTTTTTTTCAGATTTTGAGGTGATCAGAATATACAAAAAATTTGATCGAACGGGACAAAGAACTTTTCTCCCCTGGACCATTTGAGACTGATTTGCCCTCTTGATGCCTCACCATCCCCGGACACTGTATGATGTCATCCCACACGAGCACAGTGCAGCCACCCAAACCAGAGCACGAACGTGGGTCCATTACTGCCAGCTGAGCCTCAGGTCCCGTTCAGGTGTTGCCAGTTGTCATAGCAATGCCCCTTTCAGTAAAAGGACCCCATTCAGAATCATATATTGCATTCGGTTGCCATGTCTCTTTAGTTCCTTCAATCTGGAAAGTTCCTCAGTCTTTCTTCGACTTTCACGACCTTGACATGTGAGGTCACACTCCTCACCCCGCTTAGTCTCTGACACCCCCAACAGGCCACCCTCTCTGTATGGGGATGCCCCCTTACCCACCCCACCACTGACCAGCTTCTCTGCCCATCATGATCCGTTCCAGTTGCCTTTCCCAGGATTTACTGAAAATGATGCAGAAAATCAATTTGCTTTCTGGTCTATTCGTCCATTCAAAAAGGTGGTCCTGAATGTCTGTTTTAGGCCAGGTGCCGTGAGAGACACTGGCAACAGGAAGAGAAATACCACCATCCTTAGGTGGAGCTCTGGCTCAAGGAGTATGATACAGGGTGGCGTGCTCACCCCAGAGGTGTGGGGCCTCAGGGTGACAGCTTACATTCCTATGCCTACTATCCCTACTGTGCCAGGCATTTGATAGATATTAACCCATCTGGTCCTCATGGCAACCCTCTGGGCTGGATACTACTGTTACCCTATTTTACAGATTGGGAAAGTGAGGCCCTGAGGGTTAAGTAGTCAGTCTGCCGTCACGCAGCTGGTAAGTGACAGAGCTGGAATTGGAACCAGGATATTCTGGCTCAGGGTTCTGAGCTCTTAACCGCCCCTCTGTACTAGCCCCTCAGAAGCAGAGGGTCATCGTGGGCCAGTTCAGCAGAAGGTCATAGCGGGAAGAGTGGTGGGAAATGAGGCTGGAGGGGGTGGGCGGGTTAGGCTATAAAGTGAGCACTCAGGTTCTGGGTTCAGGCCTGAGTGCTGGCTGTGCAGCTGTGTAACTTCTGCAGGCAGGTTACCTGCCTCGGATTTGTGAAGGAGGCGGGCGGTTGGGGGGGGGGGGGCAGGTCCTTGCTCCACTGGGTCATTGTGAAGATGAAGAGGTGACAGCTGGCACCTGGTACCAGCTCAGTGTGTGTCAGCCATTGTTCTCGGCAGGGGAGGAGGGGCAGAGCAGGCAGCTGGAGAGGAATGTCTTAGTCCACTGGGGCTGCCGTCCAGATTCCGCAGACTGGGGGCTTAAACTCCAGACATTTATTTTCTCATGGTCCTGGAGGCTGGTGGTCTGAGAACAAGCTGCCGGCAGGTGTGGTTTCTCCTGAGGCCTCTCTCCTTGGCTTGCAGACGGCTGCCTTCTCTCTGTGTCTTCACGGGCTCACCCCTCAGTGCGTGTCTTGTCGTAATCGCCTCCATATAAGGACACCAGTTGGCTGGGTTTATCCCTACCCTACTGACATCATTTTAACTTAATGACCTCTTTAAAGATGCTGTCTCCAAATGAGATCCCATTCTGAGGTATTGGGGTTAGGGCTTCAGCATCTGAATTTGAGGAGGAGGGGGACACGGTTCAGCCCAGAACAGGGGTAGAAACGCTGTCCCCAGGCACTGCTATGCGCCCAGGAGGTGGAGGACAGAGATGCTTTTAGGCTGAGCTCCTAGGGACCCCTGATCATCCCTAGGGACACCCCCTGCATGCATTGTGCACACGCACACGCACACACACAGTGCTTGCACGTATGTAAAAATGGATTCATTCATAAATTGAAGGATTGTTTATTGAATGCCTTCTATCTGCTGGGCACAGTGGAGCTTGGGGGTCGTGAGCAAGATAGAGCATTTCTAAGGCCCGTGGTCCTGAGTCTCTTCTCTTAACTGTCCTTTCCATTTTGGATTTTCATCCTTGACCAGCCCGGGAAATGCATTTAATCCGAGATGGGGAATTAGTGCCCACCCAGGAGGACAGTGGTCATCTCTTCCCCTGTGGTGGTCACAGGAGCTGCTGATTTGCTTTGAACTCTCACCCAGAGCTAGAGCCTGAGCTCTCAGTCCTTCATCGGCCCAGGAGGTCCACCCATCACCTGCTTTGGTATGGCCCACGAGCTAAGACCAGGCTTTGCATTTTTAAACGGCTGAAAAAAATTAAAAGAAGAATAACATTACACAACACATGAAAATCAGATGGAATTAAAATTTCGGGGTCCCTAAATGAAGCTGTATTGGACGCTCATTCGCTTATATCTCAGCTAGTGCTGCTTTCGCACCAGGGTGCAGAGTAGAGCAGTTGGGACAGAGGCCATGTGGCCCACAAAGACAGCAAAGCCTGAAACACTTACCACCTGGCCCTTTGCAGGAAAGCTCACTACCCGAGCTCTTACCTAATTCCCACAAGCACGCCACGAGGGAGGAGCTGTTGCTGACCCATTTTGCAGTCGAGAGCGATGCGTACAGCTCAGTACTGAGGGAGGCAGGATTTGAAAGGGTTCGCCGACCCCAAAGTCCCTCACGCATGTGTCTTCCCCTTGCTTTTTGGGCATTGCCGGGATCACAGCAGCTTCCAGACCTGTCCCCTGTCCGTTAAGGGCAAGCCCATCCTTGCAGACGCTCAGGCCAAAAGCCCCAGAGTCTCTGGACCCCTCTCTGGCTTTCACACTCCACCCAGCCTGCCAGCAAATCTCTTCATCTCTACCTTCAAATGACATCCAGAGTTTGCTTCTTTCCACCCCCGCTGCCGCCGCCTGGCCCCAGCCACCTGCACCCCGTCCACCTGTGCCCTGGCCACCTGTGCCCGGCCTGTGCTGCCCCAGCCTCCTGGTAGCCCTGTGCCTTTGCTGCCTGTGCCAGTTCTCAACAGCGGCTCAGTCCTTTCAAATCCAAGCCACATCACGCTGCTCCCGGCTGACTGTCCCCAGTGGCTCCCCGGCCTTCAGAGCAAAGCCCCATCCTGGCAGGGCCTGCAGGGCCTTTTGACCAGGCCCATTGTCCCTCTGATCTCTATCCTTTTGTCCCCTTCGCTGGCTCTCTGGCAGCCACACTGGCCACCTTGCTGGTCCTATGCCATTCATAGCAGGCCCCGCTCTTGCTGTTCCCACCATCCAGAACACTCTTCCTCCAGTTAACTGCAGGACTGCCCCCCTGCCTCCTTCAGGGCTCAAGGTCACCTCCAAGAGGCCCTCCCTGACCACTCACTTTAAGATCCCAGCCCCCACCTTCCTATCTCCCTTCCCTGCTTAATAATTTCTCCATGGCACCTGCCGCCGGTTAACATCCAGGTTATGTATCTATGTTCTGATTATAGATCTCCCCTCTGAGATGCTTGTTTCTTTGCCCACAGCTGCATTCTCAATGCCAGGAGCAGAGCCTGGCAGACAGTAGGCTCTACATATTTGTGCAATGAATGAGGGAGTGGGTTGGGTTCTTTATGGGGACAGGATGGATGGGTAGTTGAGAGCCAGGCAGGTTTGTTTTTTTTGGGCGAGGCATCGACATGGGCATCTTGAGGACATGAGCCCAGGCTGCCCAGATGCTAGAACGTTCCCACCCAAATGGGATTAGAACTGAGAACTGGAGACCCAGGTGATGACTCCGGGTTCTCCCTGCCCTCTGTGGCATGCTGAGTGAGCCCGTGCTCCCGGGGACCTCCAGCCGCAGTGGCGCCCTCTGTGAGCACGGGGCCCTCGGAGCTCTGGCGGTGGGAGGGGAAGTAGGAATTAATGCATCACTTCCTTTCACATGTGTGCTGGGACCGACGGGGACGAGAAGATTGCCATGGGCAAGCGAAACAGACTCATGCCAATGTCTGGACAGGGAAGAAAGAGGGAGGGGCCCCTCTGCCTGGTCCTCTGTCGGAGGCCTGGGAGGGAGCATCCTGCCCATCCACCTTCTGTGTCATTGCAGTTTGGATGTGGGGAAAGCAGAAGCATCAGAGCAGGTTCTTGAAATTGAGGAGGAGCCTGGGGCATGGGGCCCCTAAGAAAGGCCGCACCTTGATGACCCTGCTGAGAGCCTTGCCATGGGCTCCCACGCACTCTCCACACTTCTAGGGGCTTCCACGCTTCTCAGTGTCGTAGTTCATCACTTGTCCTCTGACGGCCTTAACAGAAAGGTCCCGTCTTGGGGAAGGTGCTGGCGGTTAGGGGCTGTGGGGAGAGGTCTACCCCACCACAGCGGTCCCCTCCTGATGGCACAGAGAGGGAAATAGCACACCTTCAGGCCTGGCGAGGAGGCCAGCAGCCCAGGACAGCCACGGGGCCTGAGCCCAGCCTGGGGAGGAGGGACACCCAGCAGCAGGAGCAACTGCTACCTCGGACCCGGGATGGCTGGGTGGGTGGCAGGCAAGTCTCTTGGCCCATGGCCCTTCTGGCAGGGAGTGGGTGGCCCTGACGTGCTGAACGTCACTTTGCCTGAGGTTGACCTGGACCCTCCTGCAGCACCCGGAGAGCACCAGTGGCCAAGGTTTCACATGCAAATCTGGGGTTGCCCCTGAAGCCGTCTCTTCCTTCTCTATTTTCCTAGAAGAGAGCCCAGCGCCTGCTCCTGCTCCCATGGCTGGTTCGACCCCCACATCTCCTCGTTGGCCTCAAGAGGTACCAAGGCCTGGGATGGACCATCCTAGAGCAAATGAAACATATCTGCGTGAAATCTGTGTTTAACCGGCCACTGGGGGAGTTGAATTGCTACACAGGGAGTTCTGGAAAATGGGTCACTAGCAATGGGGCTTTCAGGGAAGTAATTTCTTGAGAAGTGGAGAGAGCTGCATGACAGTGGACGAGGGGCTGAGCTCTCCGGGCTTGGCTTCTCATCTCTAACACAAGGGTAACTCACGCATTCTTGCAAGGATCACGTTAGACAATGAATAGGGTGCTCAGCGAGGCGCCTGACCCTTAATCCTAGACGCTCGGCAGGACGGTGGCACTGGGCCTTTCCCAGCTGTCCTCTGTCACAGTCCTCAGTCGCTTCTCTCCTTTGCAACTTTGGTCACCTGGGATGTCCCCACTGCCCCTACGTGGAACCAGGGGCTGGGAGATGGGGGAAGGGAGTGACACTGGGTGAGGTTAGGGCCTGCCTGATCTCTGGTCTGAGCAAAAGGAAGAGTGCTTAGCCCACTGAGGATTGAGGAAGCACAGCTCCTGCCCAGAGCTGGGGTGGCTGCTTTTTCCATGGAAAGAGTGAGCGGTGGGTGTCAGGCCTGGCCTGGCCTGGAATGACTGCTTTGGGGGGTGGGGATGGGGAGGGCCCTGCTCTCTCCCCAGGATGTGTTGAAAGCATGACCTTCGAACTCTGGCTGCTTCCCAAGCAGAGGACTCATGTCACAGGATCCAGAACGTTTGGGGCCGCCCGTGCTGGAAAAACTCAGTGGCCTCCCTCCTGTGAGTCTCCCTTCTTCGCTCCTGGTCACCAAATGTGTGGGCTTTTCCCCCACACCAAGTGATTCTCCGTGACACCTGCTGGGTGTCATCCAGTTTAGCTCAGCTCTGACACTATCCACCTGGAGATAGCGCCAGATCCCCCAGGTTAAGGGCTCGGGCCCATGAGACTGCCCCCCACTGCAAATGCCAATCACAAGTGGTAGGTCCCTAGGTTACCCCAATTCTGTCTGACTTGGCTACAAACTGGGGGTTCCCAGGACCTCTCCCCATTGGATTCGATCATTTGCTAGAACAGCTCACAGCACTCAGGGAAACACTTACTTACGTTGACCAGTATGTTACAGGATGTAACGAAGGACACATCAACAGTCAGATGAAGGGATATACAGGGCGAGGTCTGGGAGGGTCCCCAGTGCAGGGGATTCTGTCCGTGTGGAGCTGGGTTGTGTTACCCTCCCAGTACATGGTGTCTTCACCACCTGAAGCTCCCTGAACCCCATACTATTGGGATGTTTAGGGGGGCTTCGTCACGTGGGCATCGTTGGTCATTAACTCCATTTCCAGCCCCTCCCCCTTCTCAAGAGAAGGGAGGTCAGAGCAGAAAATCCCAAGCTTCTCATCACGGCTCGGTCTTTCCCATGACCAGCCCTCACCCAGGAGCCATCGAGGAGCCCACCCGGAGTCGCCTCATGAGAACAAAAGACACTCCTATCACCCAGGACATTACGAGGGTCTCAGGAGCTCCGTGCCAGAAACCAGGGGCAACCACGGGTGCTGAGGGTGCTGAGGACCTGCTTTTGGGGTGGTTTGCCCCTGGCCCTCTTCCTTCCTTCCCTCCCTCGCAGCCCGAGTCCCCACACTTTCCGAAAAGAGGATGCGTCGAGGGGGGCTTGCCGAGCTGCAGTCTCCCTAGGCAGGCAGGCCGTGCTTCCCCCCAACCAGCAGGTGCTCCCCCGGGCTTGTGGCTGGCTCCCAGTGCCCATGGAGCAGAGATGAGAGTCCCAGCATCAAAAGGGCCGCCTTGGCACCCTGTGCGTCTGTTTATCTCCTGTGTGCACATGGAAGAACTGCCCTTAGTGTCACGAGTTCTCCCAGGGCTGACATGGGGTGGGGGTGGTGTGGGCAGAGTGTTTCTGCCTGCTGGCACTTTGATGTCATGTATCAGTGACTCTGGCCAGCGCCCCTGGGGTCCCACCCCTGTGCCGAGGCGGCCCCCTTGGCCCAGATTCCCGGGGATTCAGTTTGCTCCACAAGCAGCTAGGAGCCTGTCCGGGGAGATAATGACGACGGGTGATGTCCCACATGGGTCCTGGAAATCCTAGGGGTTGTACGCTGGGGTGAGGATGTAGAGAAATGGGACATCTGAGAGAGCTCGGGTCTCTCAGCAGCCCAGTAAGACCCACGCACCCCAGGCCGAGGGGACTGGTTAACTGGAAAACCAGAGGTATTTTTCCAGTTCAGTCCTTGACTCCGGGCCGCTGACTGCAAAGCGGGGCTGTTAGTACTTAGGTCCTGGCTCTGCTGCCTACTTTTTGGGTGGCTTTGGGCAAGTGGTCTCATTCTCAGTTCGATTTCCTCATGGTGAGATGTGGGAACAAGATGGGAGAGTCAGTCTGTGTTTCTGGGGTGGAGGCCAGAGGACCCGATTGCCAGCTCCCAGCTCTGTCTCATGGGAGCAGGCTTTGGCCTCCGTATTTCCCTGGAGAGGGCAGGGTGACCCAGGATGGAGGTCTGGAGCCTGGAGGGACCCAGCTGCCACAGGCCGCCCATCCCCCACCCCCAGGACAGCCATGGGGCGGGCATGTGGGCTGAGAGGCCTCAGAGGTCACATTGGCACAGAGGTCCCAGAGAGAGTGTAGAGAGAAGTCACAGGCCTTGTGACAGGGCTGCCCCCAGGCCCACGCATGGGAGGGCTGCGCTGGCCCCTTCAGGCCTTTCATGGCCCTGCTGCTCCCAGGAGCCTGTGCTGTTGCTCCTGTCTATTGCCGTGTGGCCACATCATCACTAACTCAGCTGTGTAAAGCTGGACACACTTGTCTCCCAGCTTCAGATGGGCGGGAGGGCGGCCGCAGAGGAGCTGGATCCTATGCAGTGGAGGCTTGTCTGGGGACAGGTCCGCTTTGAACTCACGTGGTCCCTGCCGTTGTAGGACTGAGGGTCTCAGCCTCTTGCTGGCTGCCAGTCAGGGGTGCCCTCAGTCCCTTGCCATGTGGGCCTCCCCCACAGGGCCACTTGCTTCATCAAATCCAGCAAGGGGGAGAGGGAGTCCCAGCAGCCGGCCATTGCAACCTAATGTGATGGAATCACGTGAGTGGCATTGCCACATCGGCTGTAATCCATTGGGGACAAGCCAGTCTCAGGTCCCCTGTGTGCTCAAGGGTGCCAACACCAGGAAGCAGTGGGACACGGGGCCGACTAGTGAAAGGACTGTGAGTTCCAGGGTTTCAGCAACCCTGTAGCTGTGCCTAGGAATCGGTTTGCTGTCTTTTCTTTATCTGGATTATGAAAAGAAGTTTTAAATAGATAATCTCTTAGGAAGTACCTTAAAGAGACCGCTAGGAGGTTTCATGGTGCCCACTTGCTCTTTCCTCTCGCTCTGATTCCAGAGAATTAGGACCTCAGCCGAGTTGATTTCCTTCCCAGCCAAGCAAACAATTAGCTGGTCATCTTCCTGCCCTGAAACCGGCACGGAGGGTAAAAGATTATTTCTGCTTGGTCGGCTTCCAGGTAATCGTGGTTGGACAGTAACTTGATTTCAAACCATCCCATTGCAGAGAAGCCACATGAAACACTGACCCAGGCCACTGCAGCCCGGAGCGGTCTGCTCAGAGTGATGAGCGTGCGGACCCAGCCATGCCCACCGTGGACGACGTGCTGGAGAAGGTTGGGGAGTTTGGCTGGTTTCAGAAGCAGGCCTTCCTAACCCTGTGCCTGGTCTCGGCTGCCTTTGCCCCCATCTACGTGGGCATCGTCTTCCTGGCCTTCACCCCGGACCACCGCTGCCTGAGCCCTGGGGTGGCTGAGCTGAGCCGGCGATGCAGCTGGAGCTTGGCCGAGGAGCTGAACTACACGGTGCCAGGACCGGGGCCGGCGGGCGAGCCCTTCCCTGGCCAGTGCCGCCTCTACGAGGTGGACTGGAACCAGAGCGCCCTCAGCTGTGAGGACCCGCTGGCTGGCCTGGCCGCCAACAGGAGCCACCTGCCTCTGGGCCCCTGTCGGCATGGCTGGCTGTATGACACGCCGGGCTCCTCCATCGTGACCGAGGTAAGTGAGCACGGCCCTGTGTTTGGGGGAACATGTGGGTTTCAAGGGCTGGGAGGAAATTTACAACAAATCCTCTGAGATTCAGTGTCATATTAGGAAAAAAGGCTGGGGGAGTTATATTTCCTGAGCACTTAGCACACGTCCTGGACATTCTGCATTCTTCCCTTGTTCAATCCTCCACAAACTCTGGGTGTTGGAGGAGGAAGCTGAGAGTCAGAGACACCATCGCAAGCCAGGCTGAACCAGGTTGGCTCATGGGTCTATGGGGCTGGGTCTTCTTCCTGACCCACTAGCTTCTCCAAGAGCCTACAGAATTCGCTTGGGGTCCAGCTTCCCCACCGTTAGAATTGTGGGTCTCCCTCCCTTCACTCAAGAGCCATGGACATGTGACAGCTCAACAGTGGCCGCTGAGGAGGGGAGGGCAGCCTGGCTTTGAAGTCAGACTGTTTGAATCCTAGCCATGTCCTGGATGAGCTAAGCATCCCTGAGTACTTTACTCAGTCTCTCTGAGCCTTAGTTTCCTCATCAGTAAACCAGCGAGGATGAAGACCTGCCTCATAGGATTGTGAAATTCAGTGCAGAACTGTGAAAGCCGCTGACCACACATGAGCTGAGTTACATGGGGCGGTCCTGTTGGTGGCTTTGGGGTAGGGTGGTGGTGTCAAAGTGCCTTGCTTGGATAGATCAATGGTTTATTTGAGCATTTTGCTTTGAGAATATTGTAGTAACAAGACACCAGATTTTCTTCCTTCATGGACCCTTTTGAAAGTGTCACACTGTGATGGGGTGGGTGCTTGGAAATCGGTATTGAGGTCAACTGGGAAAGCCACGGGCCCCAACCTGTGCAGAGGCCCTCTGTTAGCAAAGCTTGGTTTTGCTGAGGGCACTGAAACGAGAGACAACTTAGTGGTTTCAGTGTCCACACGTGTGGGGCTGTTACAGGAGGAAAGCCCTGGGTCCTCTCCTTCTGCCCCATGAGCATGCTCTCTGGGGGAGAGGGGACAGAGCAGTGAGTTGGGTGTGACTTGCTTTATGTGCCATTGCACGGACATCTGTTCTCCAAGGGGTCCTCCAAAGACAGATAATCAATCAGAGGACTCGCCTCCCAGGGGTACTGATCTGATGGGAATCCGCAAGCTGACCAAGATGGAGAATTGTTTGTTCTCTGTGACTGAGACATACCCAGCTTGTAAAGGATCCGAAGCAATCATTCATCCATTTGCTCTTCCATCCGTTCATTCAGTAAACATGTTCTGACCTCTTGCTCTGTTCTAGAACTGGGCTTGCTGCCAGGAGAGAGACAGAGAAGGAAGCTACAAGGTTCCTTCAAGGGGTTTGCGGTCTCCAGGGAGTGAGAGGGGAAAGGGGCGTGAGAATAAGACTAGCACCCAAAACCACATGTGGGCAAATGCAGGGGGGCCAGTGGACTCTCAGGAGGGGATCTGAGCTGTTGAGCTGAGCAGGGCCTCTTCTGGAGGGAGGTGGCATTGGAAAGGAGCATGGGGTGGTATTTTGAGCCACAAAGACGGGGAACAGGTTGAGGAGGGGACACTGGAACCAAAGCGCGGGGAGAGGGGGTGTGTGCTAGCTCAGGGAGCAATGAGTTGTTAAACTGATTCAAATTCGGGGTCCTATAGAGAAGTCGTGGGCGAGAAGAGTGGTCATGTCTCACCTTTGGGCCAGAGCACAGAGTCCTTATGGAAGGTCACCACATAAGAAGCAGGACACCCAGTCAAATTTGAATTTCAGATAAATGATGAACAATTTTTTAGGATAATTATGTCCCAGCTAGTGCACAATATTTGATACTGCTAGCTGAGGCTGAGAATACAAATATTGCACAGGACACCCTTATACTAAAAAAAAAAAATGTCGTTGCTCTGAAAATCAATTCAACTGGACATCCTGTAGTTTGTTTGTTTTTTGCTAAATCTGGCAACCTTACCTTTGTGCCAAACGAGGGAGTTTGGTCTTCTTTAGACAGAAGAGTAGGATGGTCCTAGCTGGGCCCTGGGGATGGTCGGATTCCGGGTGGTGGTGGTGGGCTGGGGGCTTCCCCAGAGTCAGGGAGAGCTTGAGGAGGCTGAGAAATGAGCCCCAGTGAGAAATGTCAACCACCATGGTTGTCACAGGAGCAAAAGGAAGAACGGATTTAAGAGACACAGCCCTAGCACTGGTTGAGGAGAAGGAGGGACCCAGTTTGCCTGAGGGTCCTGGCTTGGGGGGATGGGGGAACAGAGCTGCTGAAAACTGAGGCTGGAACACAGGAGAAGTAGCTGTTGGGGCAGGTGGAGGAGCTGGCAAGGTGGCGGCCTGGGAGGGGGCAGCAGACATTGAGGGGAGGGGACAGATGCAAGAGACTGGCTCGCTGGGTAATAAGGAGTGACTTCCAGGTGACCCAAGATCTAAGCATGGATGAGTTGAAAGACTCCTGGAACCATGATTCACAGAGAGAGCGAGGAAGAGGTGGTTGTAGGAGAAGGGGTTCATTTGGGGCCATGCTGAGTTCAAAGGGCGGTGGGATTCAGTGGCCATGTTGAAGGTGGTCAGACACATGGGGCCTCTGGCGCAGGAGAAATTGGCTCCTGGAAGGCGTGGGCTCCATTTTAATTCTCCCTTCCGATTGCTTCATAACCGCCTTTGCCTCCACTCCGCATCCCACACCGAAGCTTCTTTGGGGGGAATTCACCTTAGTTAGCCATTTCTGCAGACGTAATCTTTAACTTCGCCTTGCCTTGGACATTGGAACTTGCTAAAGGGAGGCTGATAAGCCAACGTGTTTGGACACCCAGCTTCACTCCCCTCCGAGCCAGGGGCTGGGGTCGGGGGTCCGCTGGGGGAGGAATGTGCGTGTCCCCTGACTTTTGACTCCCCCTGTTAGGACGCCTTGTCTTCTCAGCAGCTGCTTTGGCCACAGCCCTGGACTGGGCCAGGGGGCCACTGTCTTCCCCTGACTGTGAGCATGAAAGTTCTCAGATGGAGGTGAGGGAGAGGTGCTTATGTTCCCGAACTGGCCCGATCCTGGCGTCACCCAGACTCTGATCCGTGACCTGCTGAGACGGCATCCACAGGAATCTGTGTGCTCATGAGGACTCCGGGTGATTCTGGTGACCAGGCGAGCTTGGTGAACACGGCCTGAGACACAAACCGTGGCCCCGGGGAAATCCCGGAAGGGTCAGTGAATACGCCTGGGAGACCCCTTCCATGGGGTGGGCTGGGGGCAGGGATCGGGCGTGAGTTTGGGGAGCGCAGCGGCCATGGCAGTTTCCAAGCCTAGGCCACCCTAGACAGAGATCCTCAGCGTGGCTCTGTGGGCAGAGATCTCAGAGGGAGGCCGTGTCAGCGGGTGAGGCCACATGCCCCTCCCTCTAGCTCTGGCTTCACACAGCCTCAGGGCGAGAGGGCATCCAGGGTGTCCCAGGAAGGGTGGCAGGGACATCCCCAGGGATGCTGATTGCAAAGGTTAGAACAAAAGTCAGAAAAACAGTGCCCTGCGGCTTTAGGGAAACCTAATATCACCGAACATCATCTTTGGCTACGTGGGCGGCGGCTGCAGAGAGACAGTTGGGCAGTTGGACACCCAGACCCTGGGACAGCCAGATAACACCAGGAGTGTCTGTCCCACGTGTCCTCAGAGCAGGCAGGGGTAATCAAACAGCCACAGGAGAAGCTCCAGGGGGAGCTTTCAGCTGCATTTTAAAGGGAACAAACCTTGGATTGGTAGAGAGAGTGGGAGGGATCCTGAGTGGCAGCTTGTCGTGCCTCCCAGAGCTGAGCTGCTCGCTGGGGCAGACAGCAGGGTCCGGGCACAAGACATAATAGGACAGGTCACTCTTAGTTTCTAAAAGTCAGGTGGTACCATGCAGTTTCACCATAGTTTATTTTGAAGTGTGCTCATGTCACGAAAGGAACAGTCAGTCAGATGGAACAGCAGGCTGGCCGAGCGCAGAAACCCTGGGCTCTTAATGACTGACCCCCTAGGGCAGGGACAAGGTCAGGGCTCAGACTGGCAGCTTTAGAGATTTGAGGGTGGTGGGTAATAAAACTTCCATTTTAAAAGTCAGATGATTTCTTGTTTACTCAAACCGTTTTCACACAATATCTCCCCTTTGTTGCTCATGGTCTGTTTCAGACTGGGAAACCGAGGCCCACAGTTGCTAAGTGACTTCCCTGCTGTCACAGCCCACAGTGTCATCTGGTAGGGTGGGGCATGAATCCAAAGGAAAGAGGGCGGTGCAGGGGGACGGGGGAAGGGAGGAAGGGATGAAGTGACCCAGGACACCACCCAGAAGGGGCTGTGCCAGGCCTGGGGAGGGGTAAGGGTCCAGCCATGGCCCTCCAGACCCGCTTGTCTCTCTGGAGCTCCATCCTTCCCTCTGTCCTCTCTGAGCCCTGAAGAGGAAGGGGCGATACTCCTGCCTTCGGGCCTCCTGCCAGCATCACCTGTGTTTGTGCCTGGTACCGGGGACTTCCCCTAAACCCCAAACCTAACAAAGCCCGTCTCCAGACAGACAGCTCCTGCCTTCACCTCTGTCTCTCTCCTGCTCCATCCTCCCCTCTCCTGGCTCTCGGCACTTCAGATCCTCTGAGTCCCCCGCTGTCCCCGGGTCCCACCCGCACACGGTCCTAGAGTTCCTGCGGCTCCCAAGAAGCCCCATCTTCTCTCCTCTGTGTCTTTGCTCAGCTCTTCTCGCATTGGCCACACGCAGCTCCATCAGTAGAGACAGAATTTATAGGATTAAATATAGAATTAATGTGGACGTAATTAAAGGCTTTGGACCCATTCTGGAAAACATCTTCTATTTATTTGGCTCCATTTCTGTTTTTAGAAAATTACTTTGCTGTGTTTCTTCTTAGTAAACTTATCCTTTGACCCCGTTGTCTTTGATAACCCGCTATCCATGACACAGCCTCTTCGGTGAATGTGCAGTGAGGGGAGAGCAAAGATTCTAGGCATATCATGACGTTCACTGAGATTCACCAGAAACCGTGAATTTGTCTCATGGGAATGTGGTGAGAGAGAATGATGTGAGACACGCAGGATGCCACATTTCATGTGATGCATTCACTTAGTCCAAAGAGAGGATGGAAGGTGCTGTTGGACTGACAAATGCTCTTGTGTTTCTGGCCCCTCCAACCACGATGTGACCACAGTTTAACCTGGTGTGCGATGACTCCTGGAAGGTGGACCTCTTTCAGTCCTGTGTGAACGTGGGCTTCTTCCTGGGCTCCCTGGGTGTCGGCTACATTGCAGACAGGTACGTAAAGGCCAATCCAATGAACAGAGTGTCAACTGCATGAGGAGAATGAATTTTAGGGGACAGTGGTGGACGAACATGGCCTGTTGGAAGCTCTTGCAGAAGTTGATGGGGCCAGGACATGCAGCCAGTGCTCTGGACAACTGTGGGGCAGCAAGACTGGGAAAGGTGGGGATTTAAGAGAGATTTCAGAGGTTGAAACTGCATGCAGACTGTAGGGTTGGAGTAGGGGGCTGAGGAAAAGGGGGAGAAAGCCAAGATTTGTGCTTGGAGCAGATGGGTGGGGGCAGGGCCATTTTTGAGATGGGACAGAGTGGGTTAGGAACAGGCTTTGCTACGGCTCTTTGTTGGAGGAAGGAAGTGGGAAGCAATCAAGAGTTCTATCTCAGAGGTGTTACCATCAGAGATGTGTTCAGAGCAGCCTGTGACACACAGAAGAGACGTCAAGTAGACAGTCAATATTTGAGTTGTGCTCAGAAGAGAGCTTTGGGATCCGTCCCCAGTAAGGTACTTACAGCTATAAACCATGTTTGAGAGAAGCTGGATGAAGTCTATAGAGAGAACTTCCACGTGTAGAGGGCGGGAGGGAAGGGGTTGCTGGCAGGGGAGGTGATTTAGAAGAAATAGCCGTGAGACAGAAGGACAGTTATTCTACCGGGACAGTGTGATGCTATAGAAAAAGAGAGAGGAGACTGGCCCAAGCAGGAGGAGTGGTCAAAATCTGTGGACATGGTGGCCATGAATGCCCATGCCAAGGAAGGTGTCAATAGAAGGTTAAAGAAAAACGAGAGATGAGGAATTGGAGTTTGCGTGTGTGGACAACTCTTTAAAATGAGTTGGGGGTGAAGGACAGCTGGAAATGGGAACATACTGGAGAGATGGAGGGTCAGGATGAGGACTACCTCAGCGTGGAAGGAGTGAGGGACCATGAGGGCATCGGTGGGGGGCTGGCCCGAGCACAGAGGGTGGAGGGCCTTTGGTAGAAGTCGCAAGGGAAAGAGGGAGGAGATGGATGCTGATGCTGTTAGATCTGAGCATTCTGGGGTAAGATGTGGGTTCCTGACAAGAAGTTTCTATATTGAGTAAAGGATGAGTAAGTTTGTTGGCTGGTGTGGGGTGGTTCTGGGAAAGGGGTGGAAGTTTGAGGCCAGAAGACATGGAGTAGAGAAATGACATGTTGGACAGGCAGACATGTTGGAGTCTAGAAAGGAGGATGGCAGCAAAGCAGAGGGCTTGCTGGACCAGGGAGAGATCCTGTGTGTGGGGCGAGGTCACTAGGACTGAATATGAGGGTGGTCCCTTGCTTCCTTGCCTTCCTACCAGAGAAGGTGGGATAAGATTTAAAATCTGGAGTCTATAAAACACAATAGTGGGATGAAGTTTTAGCAAATAATTTGCCCATTTCACTCATGAAAAAAGGAAAGGAAAAACAATTCTCAATAGTTATACTATTAGAACTGAATATTTTGCCAGAAAAGTTTTTATGACCACTGATAAGACTAACTATGTGCAGGAAGAAGCCCGGTTTCTGGGGCATCCTGTTAAATCCTGTTAATAATACAGTCTGTTAAATACAAAGATAACGAGAGGAGGCGAATGCTAGAACTGGGAGGGTCGTTGAGGGAGGCCACCCCTCCCTGGCTGAGCTGCCATGTTGCTGAGAGCGATCAGGATTCCTCTTTGGAGTGACTTAATCAACCTCACAAGACTGGACCTCGAGGAGAGGCAGTGATGTCCCACAGACACCCTGGTCCCTCAGGAAAGCAGTGACTTGTCCCCCATTCGGGACCCTTGCTAATCCTTAACCCCCCCACCTCACGTGCTGTCTCCTTGCCTCTGAAGGTTTGGCCGTAAACTGTGTCTCTTGGCCACCACCCTCATCAGTGCCATCTCGGGCGTCCTCACGGCCATCGCACCAGACTACATATCTCTCCTGCTCTTCCGCCTGCTGCAGGGGCTGGTCAGCAAGGGCAGCTGGATCGCTGGCTACACCTTGAGTAAGCATCCACTGACCTGAGGGTTTCATGGTTCTAAGGAGCCTCGGCCTCAGGTAGTGGGGTAGAATAGGATGGAGCCAAACGTGGAGGTGGAGTTTTTGAGAGAGATATGTTTGTGGGGTCTCGAGAAATTCTCATAATTCGAATTGTATCTGTTGTCTGTGGTGTCAGGATGGCTTCCTTTTCTTTCTTTGGCCTTTTTTGTCTGAGAGATGCTTAACCACTTAAATAGATCAATGTTTTCATATCAACTCATATATTTGGGAACCAACATCACACGTCCGTGTGTTCACAGCAGTGGGGGGAAGGAAGGCGGGAGTATTCTAACACTCTAAGTGTGAAAGAATGAGCATCTCCCCAGAGAAACACAACCAACTCAACTGGTTTGAACCACACTCCAGTTAGGAGAAAAGACATGAGAGGAAATAAATGAAGAGATAAACACCATGATTAAAAAAAAGTGAGGTGTAAACCAATGTGAGTAATTCTACATATCAACTCATTTTTTCTTTCAAATTTTGTATGAAAGGTAAGAATAGGAAATGAAAAATACTTTCTTGGAGGAAAGTAAAATAAAAGAGTTGTCTGTGCTTTCAGCACACCCAGCCCATGGGTGGGGCATGTCAGGCAGGAGCGAGGATAATTCACATTTATGCTTACTTGTGGAGAACAGAAAAGAAACAGCCTTGTCTTGGCATCTCTGAAACCTGTGTCATATGACTTGGCATTCTGCGAAATATCTGGCTAGGGTCAAGCGAAATCATTTCCTCCCTGAACCGTAAACATGTTGGTTAAGTTTAGTGAGTTCAACACATATTTATTGATAGCCTCACCATCTGTAGGGTAAATACGTGTTATTTGGCACAGAGTTAAAAGGATTAGCTTGGGGTCAAGTCCATGCCCCACACTGACAAACTGTGTGATCTTGGGCAAGTTCATAATCTCTCTGTGCCTCCGTATCCTCAAAGTGGGGATGACAGTGCCGTGAGGAGTAAATGAACTGTGCTCAGCATAGCTTAGAGCAATGTCAGCCCCCAAACCGGCCCTGCAGTGTTGCTGCTGCTGTGTGGTGGGCACCGGGGCAGGGCTGTAGGCACCACGATAGAAAGGCACTCTTCCTCCCTTCAAGGAGCTCAAAGGCTAGAAAGAAGGGGAGAGAGACGCCAAAGGGGGGATTATGTGTTGCAGTGACAGCTACGGTGACTTCCGTTCCCCGCACGGCTTCCCCACTTGCTTACATGTCATGCCCTCCCCAGCCCTCTGCTGGCGACTCCTTCTCAATCTCCTTTATAGGCTCCTCCTCTTTTCCCTGACCCCTCAACGTGGCAGGACCCACGACTTTGCCCTCCCCCATCCCAGAACCTGTTCCACCTTCGGCCTGCCCCCCACCCCCTAGGCTGCAAAGTGTGCTCAGTCCAGTTGCCCGGGCCAGTGTCTTGCAGTCAGCATGGCCTCCACTTTTCCTTGGGCCCCATCTCCATCCATCAGGGAGTCCACTGTCGGCTTGACTTTCAAAATACATCACAACCCCACCCATCTCACGCCTCTGCTGCATCCACTGTGGTCCAAGCCGCCACCATCACTTCATCTCCATGTTGATCTCCCTCCAGCACCCGCCGTCAGCAGCAGAGCAAGCCTTGAAACAGACACGGGCACAACTAGAAGGACCAGCAACTAGAATATACAACGATGTACTGGGGGGCTTTGGGGAGAAAAGGGAGAGAGGAAAAAAAAAGAGATTGGCAACAGATGTCAGAAAAAAAACCCAGACACATGCTCAGGCCACTCCTGGGGGCAGGGGCTGTTCATTTCAGGCAGTGAGGGTCAACGTGCTCCTCACGCCCTAGAAGGGGGGCCTTGCCCATTGTCCCACTGAACTCCACTCCCAGGCACCTTCTTTCTCACAAGACCCCTCTAGCCACATGATCCATCTCCTTACAGTTCCTCAACCACTCCTCAGGGCTACCACATGGCTGTTCCCTCTGCCTGGAACTCTTGTCCCCCATTACCTGCAGCTAACTCTTTCACCTCCCTTAGGTCTTTCTCACATTTCATCTATGAAGCCCACCCCACTGCTCTCTGAAAAACTGCAACCCCTCCACCCCCGACTCTCCTGATTCCGCTTATGCCGTTTAACTTTTGTTCCCGCCCAATGTGAATCCCTTTCTGACCTGGCATATAACCTGCTTCTTTGTTGTGTGTGTCATCTGCCATCTCCTACGAGAACATGAGGTCACAAGGGCAGGACTCTGCTGACTGAGTTCACGATGCTCCCAAACACCCAGAACCGTGCCAGGTCCCCGGCAGGCCCTTAAAGGCACCTGTGAAGTTTATGGGCACTCCTGGGGTCCTGGAGAATATTCTAGCCCAGTCTGAGCTTACTGGAGGAAGGCTCTGGAGGAGAGAGCACCATAGGCTGAGTCCTAAAGCATGAAAAGGAGAACTATAGACAGCAAGGGAGGGGACTAACGAAAAGGATGTCTAGAGAAAAGCCGGGACAAGACAGCAGGGTGGATGTGGGGGAGCCTTGAGTCGAGGGGTATCAGCCCAACCCGGGGAAGAAGGTAGGACTGAGCCTGCTTGTTCAGAGAAGGAGAAATAGAGGCCACACAGAGGGGAGGCTGGGGCACAGATGGTGGGCGCAAGGCTCAGGGGCTCATGAGGAGGAAAGAAAGGGACCGGGAATGTGGCAGCTGGCTTCATCCTCCGAATTGTGACGTGTCTTCTGTTTCAGTCACAGAATTTGTGGGCCCGGGCTACAGAAGAACGGTGGGGATCCTCTACCAGACGGCCTTCACGGTGGGGCTGGTGCTGCTTTCCGGGTTGGCCTACGTCATTCCCCAGTGGCGGTGGCTCCAGATGACCGTCTCCCTGCCCACCTTCCTCTTCATTCTCTACTACTGGTACTGCATTCGCCCCTCCCTGCTCTCCCGGAACCACTCGCAGTTAACCCAGGACTGCGTGCTGACCTTGGCCCATCTTCCAAATGGCCATGGTGGCCACGTGCACAGGCACAGGGCTGCTCCCAGCACCCAGGGTGCCATTTGGGGTCTTCTCATGTTACAGGGTGGCTCATCACACGGGGAGCTACGCTCCCACAGAGGCTCTGTAAATTTGCATCCCCCTGGAGAGAGGCATGCAATGCTATAAGTCAGACAAAACTCCATCCAGCCACAGAGTGGGCAATTGCTCTTTGTGGAATGAATGAATGAATGAATGAATGAATGAGTGAGTGGATGAAATGTTCTTGGGGAATGTGCACAGTAAGCCATTGTGAAACAAAACCAGGCCAGATGAGGTGTTAATCTTATCAGCTGTCAGTACTTGGCAGGCCCCGAAGGATAAGCCGCTGGACACATGAGTTTTTATTGTGAGAGAGGGAAGAGGGGGCGGCCAAGGGGGCTGTGGAGAGGGATGTCTCGTCCACGCACCTTTTGTCACCATTTGGCTGGTGGCAGATCTTATCTGTGGGTGGCACTGAAGCAGACCCGGTCTCTAATCGAAGGCCTCTGAGCAATGTACATTCACTGGCAGGAAGAGCTTGCTGTCTCCAGGCCAGGGTGAAACAAGGGGCTCTCCAGCATGAAAGGACCCCTGGCTGAGTCTCGATGGTTGGGCGGGGCGGCGAGGGGACTACACCTTTGTGTTTTCAGAAGACTTTATGTCAGAGATTCCCAACCTTTGAGTTGTAACCTCCTTGCCCCATTTGAAATCAACAGCCTGGTGTCTCTCTGACGTTAAAGGAAAGTGAATACAGTTTATTTTGTGTGGAAATATTTTGAGACTTGTTCAACAGCCCTTGTATGGAGTGGTGACATCCTGCTGCAACCCAAGGTTGGGGGGCATGTGGAGCATCTTTTGTGTGTGAGAAATTTCCCAGGGGGACAAGTCTGCCAGCTTTCGGGAGGGAAGGAGACCCCCGCTCTGCAGAGTGGAGGACACCGAGGAAGTGATAGTTCCCTCTTGGTCTGTAAGTCTCAGCAGGTGGCACTGAGAGTCTGGGTGACCCACAGGGCTCCTTTGTGGGCTGCCCGGGCCAGTACCCGGTGACCCCAGATCCTGGTCCACTAGCTACTTGAGGATCGCAGTTTCAGCGTGAGGAAGGTGGGTGGCCCTGAGCAACAGCATTGCTCCCATCAGGACTTAACATCAGACGAGCTCCGGGGAGATGCCAAATAGAGATGCTCTGTGTCCGCAGGTTGGTGCCCGAGTCTCCTCGCTGGCTGTTATCGCAAAAGAGAAACACTCAAGCGATAAAGATAATGGACCACATTGCCCAGAAGAATGGGAAACCGGCTCCTGCTGATCTAAAGGTGACAGGCTAGCGAGCAGTTTCTAGTGTCACTGAACTTTGGGTTGGGCTTATGATGTAGAAAATGCCTCTGGGGCTGCCTCGAGAGGCAGAATGGGGGGTGATGGGTGCAGAGTGCAGCCATGGCGATGGCCAACCTCAGTGTCGGGGGGTGGGGGTCGCTCTGTTTACGGCAGCTTGAAGGCTGTGGATGCTCTGATCCCTCTCAGATGCTGTCTCTCGAAGAAGATGTCACCGAAAAGCTGAGCCCTTCATTTGCAGACCTCTTCCGCACGCCGCATCTGAGGAAGCACACCTTCATCCTCATGTACCTGTGGTAAGGGGCCTCCCCAGACGGAGCCGGCGTGCTGGCTCGCGCGCTGGGGGTCAGACAGGGGGACAGTGCAGGCGGACAAAGAGAAGCGCGAAAAGGAATTTTCAGACGGTTTTCGAGCGGTCAAAGAGCTTCCAGAAAGACATCCTTATTTCTCCCCGGAGGACTGGGTAATGGAGAAAAGGCCTCATTTTAGGGAGAAGAGTTTGCTACACATGACAGGTCAACAGTAAGAGGATCGAAATATGATGAAGGGTTTCCAAGGCAGCGTCAAGCCCCATGCGTCTCGTCTTTTGGGAATGGCCACGTCTTGACTTCACGTCGGAAGGTAGATGAGGTCTCAGTGGCTCCTGGTGATTCCAGAGGAGGATCTCCTCCTCGCATCTTAGAATTTTCTAGAGCCTGCCCAAGAGTGTTTGTGCTTTCATCAACCACAGATTAGAAACTCATGTATGCACATGGATTCACCAGGTGCCCCTTGGCTACCCCAGGGGTCTGCCTCCCCTTCCCAGGTCGCTATCTTGAGAAGGCGTCCCTCACCCTATTTCCTCCGAAGACACTGCGCCAGCTGCCCAACATCAGGGCTTTCTCCTCGACATCGAGAGGGCTCTTCAGCTTCTCCCTGAGCTCTGGGCTCCCCCTTCCACTGCAGCCGCTCTGCACCGGTATTGTTTGCACCTCCGCGTAAGGTTTTCTTGGAATTAAGTGTTCGAATGAGTACGGCGGCACCTGGCACATGGCAGCTCCTCAATAAATATTTGCTGAAGGTTGAATGAATAACCACTGTTTCTCAGAATCCATCCCACATTCTTCAGATGCCAGCCAGGCTCGCCACGCCCTCTCCTTGCCTCACCAATCACCCCACCACCCCATGTTTCGGAGCTTGCCCCTGGGGTCCTGCACCCAGCCATGCGAGGGGGGCCAGAGCCTTTGCAAATGCCCAGTGCCTGGTACATTTCTATCAATACTCACTACTGAATTCAGCAACATCTCTTCTGAGTAGACGCCCACGACCGCTGCAGATGGAGAGAACTCCCCCCTCTCCATCCTCTAACGCACTTCTCCCAGTGGTGTTCGTTTTGTTTGGTGAGGAAGATTGGCCCTGAGCTAACATCTGTTGCTAATCTTCCTTTTTGTTTTTTTCTCCCCAAAGCCCCAGCACATAATTGTATATCCTAGTTGTAAGTCCTCATAGTTCTTCTGTGTGGGACACCACCACAACATGGCTGAGCAGCAGTGTGTAGGTCCACACCCAGGATCTGAACCGGCGAACACTAGGCCACCAAGGCAGAGTACGCAAACTTATCTGCTATGCCACCAGGCTGGCCCGAGGTGGTGTTCTTGACTCCCTGTTCTCTTCCACCCCTCCACCCAATCCTCTGGCAAATTCTGCTCTATCTGGAAGCTACATTCAGAAGCCACCATTTCTCATCACCTGCTCTCTTGGCTCCCTGTCTGAACATCAGAATCTCCAGCTCGTGCTATTGCAGCAGCCTCCTTGCTGGTCTGTCTGCTCCCCTCCTGACCCCTCTTAGGCTCTGCTCGTGAAGCATGCAAAGGATCCATTTAAAGCTTGGCAGGCCAGGTGACTCCCCTGTTCACAGCCTCCACTGGCCTCCTAATCCAGTCAGAAGAAAACCAAATCCCTTTCTGTGGTGTACAAACTCCTCACCCCATCTGGCCCCTGGACACCTTCTCCCACCTGCTTCCTTCTTTCCGTAACGCAGGAGGTGAGCCTGACACTTCCTGGCCGTGTGACTTGCATAAACCTTCGTGATCTCTCTGTGACTCAGTTTCTTCATCAGCAAATGGGGGTAATGAGACTCCCTATCTCCTAGGCGTGCTGGGAGAATTAACGAGATCATATGTGTAAAGAGCCTGGAGCCACAGGTCGTAGACACAGGAAACCATCAGCTCCCACCAGGTATTTTAACATGCACATGCAGTCCATAGGTCCTGCCAGAAGATGGCAGCCCTGCACCCTTGTTAAGTGTTTGATGGGAAAAGCAAGGTTCTGCATTCCTTTCTCTTAAACCCACATCTTTATCAGTAATACGTGACTGTTCTCATTCCAACTGGCTCAACGGCATGGAGGGGGCACCCGGCTTATCTAGACCCGCTGAGCTGCAGCCCACGCCTGCCTTTCTGTGCACTGGATCCTTTTGTCTGGTGGGGAATAATTTGGGACTAGAAACACAAGCATCCCGTTGCTTCCCCGGGGGGAAGCTTTGTCAAACGAGGGGGTATTTTAATGAGAAACCTCAGCTGCGGCCTCCGTTTTGGCACTGATGGGAAATGCTGGGATAAAACGGTGATTTCCTATCAACCCAAATCTCTTCTCCCAGTGTAAAGACCAGTATAATTGTAAAATGTCTCTAGTCTCCAAAATTATATAGTTTGGCCAAAAATGACACATGGGGGACTCCCTAAATTCGCCTTTGGGCGAGAGCGACTTAGCTGGTCCCCATCCGTCTGGGTGGCATCTTCCGTAAGGTTGCTGCTCTTGTCTTGAGATGGTGGATGTGGGGGTCGTGTGGGATACGGGGTGGAAGAGAGGAAACGAGCAGTGTTGTTGACGACAGCACGAGGGGGCGCAGGGAGCACCATGGGGAGCTGGAAAGACTTGACCTGTGTCTCTGCTCTGCTGAGCTCGGGATTCTTGACCTTGGAAAGATGATAGTGATGATGACAATAAAAACCCATGTTTACCGAGTGCTTACATGGAGGCAGGAACCACACTGAGCACTTGTGGGAGAGGGAAGAGGGCGGCAGAGGGGGCTGTGGAGAGAAATATCTCATCCGCACGCCTTTCGTCACCATTTCGCTGACGGCAAATATCTGTGGGTGGCACTGAAGCAGACCCGGTCTCTAATCACAGGCCTCTGAGTGATGCACATTCACCGGCAGGAAGAGCCTGCTGTCTCCAGGCCAGGGTGAAACAAGGGCTCTCCAGTGCGAAAGGACCCCTTGCTGAGTCTTGATGGTCAGATAGGGTGGGACTATGCCTGCGCATTTTCAGAAGACCTTATCCCATTTACTGATGAGGGAATTGAGGCACAGAGGGGTTAGTTAAGTTGCTTAAGGTCACCCAGCTCATACAGCAGTCTGATTCCTGAACCTGCTCACTGCCTTCTCCTGCCCATCCCCTTGTGGGCCCGCTGAAGCATCAGATGAGGTAGGGCACGTGTGGGGCTCAGCGCAGGGCCGGGTACCTAGGTCTGCAGTGAACAGCGGCAGCCATCATTTGGGATCTCTAGGAATTGTGGGTATATCCTGGAAGTTGCACTCTCACATAAACCGTGAAAGAAATTTCTTACCGAGTCACTCTAGGGCACTCTTCCCGATTTTTATCCCCCCTTCTGCTGTTGCCCCAGGACATTCTGGATCAAGTGACACCCATTTCTCTCTAGCTTGTGGGGCCCTTTGTCCTCCCCGCCTGAACCCTCACTCTCTCCTCCTCGGCGGAGCTGGCCTGTGACCCGGCTTCTCCTCGCATAGGTTCAGCAGCTCCGTCATCTACCAGGGCCTCATCATGCACGTGGGCGCCACCGGCGGGAACCTCCACCTGGATTTCTTGTACTCCGCGCTGATGGAGTTCCCGGCCGCCTTCATCATCCTCATCACTATCGACCGCGTCGGCCGCGTCTACCCGCTGGCCGTGTTCAATCTGATGGCAGGGACGGCCTGCTTCGTCATGGTTTTCATCTCACATGGTGAGTGGTGCATTTTCATCATCTTCCAGGTAATCAGTCGTGGGAAGAGTGTTTTGACTTGTTAATATGCCCCTGGAATGAGAAAAAAGACACAGCCAGGGTGTTCCCTTTGTCTACAGCTGTTTTCTCTCTTTAAATTTTAAATTCAGGTCTAACATACATACAGTGAGCAAATTATAAGTGTAGGAGCCAATGGATTTTTACATATGCATGTACCTGGGTACCAAGACTTAGATGAAGATACAGAACATTTTCAACATCTCAGAAGGTTCCCCATGGCCCCCTGACAATCCATTCCCACCCCCCCCCCCCCACCCCCCACCAAGGTCACCACTGCTCTGGTCTCTGTCACCATGGATTAATTTCGACTATGCTTCAACTTTGTGCAAATGGAACCACACAAATGCACTCTTTGTATGGCCTCCCTTCATCCACTCATCATTACGTCTCTGAGATTCATCCATGTTGCCACATGAGAGGGTAGTTCACACTTTTTCGTTGTGTCACATTCCCTTGTACGAATTCCACACTCTTGATCCATTCTACTGTTGGTTGACACTTGCGTGGTTTCCAGTGTCTGCCTTTTGGGATTAAAGCTGCAGAAAACATTCTGAGCAGTTCTTTTTGTGGACACTCATTTCCCTGGGGTACAAGTCTGAGAGCGCATTTACTGGGCCTGAGGGGCGGCATATCTTTAGGTTTAGTAGATTCAGCCAAACAGCTTTCCAAAATGGTTGGACCAATTTACACTCCTGCCTGTGGTGCGTGAGTGTTCTGATGGTTCTCATCCCCACCAACATGTGGTATTGCCAGTCTTTTTAATACCAGCCATTTAGGTGGATGTGTCCTTCGGTCCCTAATTCTTACAAGCCGAGATGAGCCAAAGCAGAATAATTTTAGTCAGTTTTAATTTGAGTCCATAAATAGCCCTTCATGTTTGTTACTTTTGGAAATGTCGTTAAATAAATACTGAGGTGGATTTGCTATTTTCTCAGTTTTTATTGCTTGTGCTCTGCACTTGCTGGTTTAATAAGTCATGTTGGCTTTGGTGCAGGGCATTGTGGGAAATGTCTCATAAAATCTGTGTTCTCAAGAACCAGGCTGCATAGATCAGGCTGGAAATAGAAACAGGTGGAAAAAGAAAGCTCAGTTTTCTTCTCTCTCTTTGTGTGGGGAGAGAACAAACAGATAGGAAAAGGGGCAGAGTGTATCTGAAATTGATTTTACCCATTTTCTTACCCATCTCCCTATTTCTGGAATCTTGGTAAGGTGTAATGAATGGGTGGATTTTTTTTTTTTTTTTTTTGCAGGGGAAGATTTGCCCTAAGCTAATCTCTGTTGCCAATCTTCCTCCTTTTTTCTCCCCCCACCCTCCGCCAAAACCCCAATACATAGTTATGTATAGTTGTAAGTTCTTCTGGTTCTTCTATGTGAACCGCTGCCACAGCATGGCTACTGACAGACGAGTGACGTGGTCCCCTGCCTGGGAACTGAACCTGGGCACTGAAGTGGAGTGCACAGAATTTTAAGTGCAAGGCCATCAGGGCTGGCTCTGGGCAGACTTATTGTTTTTAAAGTAACAACACTGAGTGCTGGGAAGGAGCCTGAGATCTGATACTGGTCAATTATCACCCGAGCAGGGCTCAGGCATCATGCCCTCTGGTCACCCCCCCCCCATCACGTGGGCAGAGCTCAGGCATCATCATGCCCTCTGGTCCCCCACCCATCACGTGGGCAGAGCTCAGGCATCATGCCCTCTGGTCACCCCCCCATCACGTGGGCAGAGCTCAGGCATCATGTCCTCTGCTCCCACCTTCACCTTCACCTGGGCAGAGCTCAGGCATCATGCCCTCTGGTCCCGCCCCAGGACCCTCCTCCCAGCTCCCACCCTCTCCACCTGCCTCTACTTGGCCCTTATCACATTAGGTGACAAGCATTCATTCCTTCCTCCAGGAAATCTTTCAAGTACCTTCTTTGTGGCCAGCATGTGTCCAGGCCCTAGGATCTCAGCAGTGAGCAAAGCTGAGACATTTCCTGCCTCATGGAGCTTACATTCTAGAGGGAGAAGAGAAGGGTGAAGGGGGATGGAGCGTTCATCCTGTGTGGTGGTCAGGGTGGCCTTAGGAGACCTGAATGACGGGGGAAGGAGGTCTGTAGACATCTGGGGAAAGAGCTTTCCAGGCAGGGAAGAGCAGTGTGAGGACCCTGAGGAGGATAGAGCTGGGCATTTGAGGAGCAGCAGGAATCCTAGTGACTGGCGTTGGGGGAGCAGGAGGGAGAGCAGTGAGGTCAGGAGTCGGCAGGGGACAACCTCAGATTTTATCCCGACTGTGGTGGGAAACCCCGGTGGCTTTGAGCAGGGAAGTGACACGAGCTGAGTGCTGTTCTAACGGTCCCTCTGGCTGCCTGAGGGGAGCCAGGGCATTTTTCTGAGGGAGATGCTCTTCAGGTCCAGTGGAGCATCTCTCCAGTTTAAAGACCCCAGAACTTGTGAGCAAGGCTCTCTGTCTAGGTATCTGAGTGAACTCTTCATCTGTTATCTTTTGGAAGCTGGTGGGAATGTCATCCTTATCTGAAGGCTCGGCTTGGGTTCCCACCAGGTAGAGAGCAGCACGAGGCTGGAGAGACTGTGTTGAACCTGGCAGGCGAGTTTGTCCCTGAGGCCACCGCATCCCCTCTCCTTCAAACCTCACTCTGGCAGAGTGAAATGGAGCATGTCCTTCATGAATAGCCAGGATCTGAGGACAAGGGTCAGGATGACATGTCTGTGACCCCAGAGGCTTTATTAGTGAGCTGGCATGTCCCAGGAGCCACCGCATTTTAGTGTCTGGGGTAATCCAGGTGGAGGGGATGACGGTGCCCCATTCTTCGATCAGTCCCAGTAGGGAGAGGGCTTTCTGGAGCTTCGTGTAATCAAGACCTCACAGCCGTCTGCTAGGATGAGACAAGGGTTTGCTCCCCTCATGCTCATTGTCTAAGACTGTAGTGAAAGATGTTCGGTTAAAAAAGTGTTTGGAAATGAACACTACATCGATGATGAGAAATCTGGTCCCTCGTTCCAGGACACTGCCTGAGGGAACTACCTTGATTGAGGACCTACTGTGTTTCAGGCGCTGTGTGGGCAAGACCACTACTGCACGATAATTAAGAAGCCCACATTTATGGAGTGGTCATGGTCGACATTTGACATACATTATCTCAAAACCTCACAAGGACCCATAAGCTGGGTATAATCATTCCCATTTTACAGTTGGGGAAACTGAGGCACAAAGAAAGAAACAGCTTGCCTAAGTCATGCGGCGGACAGGAGGCAGAGCCAAGATTCAGAAAGCATGCTCTTTCCTCTGCCCAAAGGAGCCTGACCACCTGTGTCACCCTCAAGTCCCCAAATCTCTCAGGACTCAGCTTACTTATCCCTGAAATGAAAGGCTTAGCTAAGACAATCCTCCTGGCCCTTCCAGATCTAAAGTCCGAGCTTCCTAATGTGGATGCTCGTGGGCGGTAACTCCAAGGGCACCGTCCTCACTTGCGTTCCACACGCTCTGTGTGTTTCCCTGCAGATCAACACTGGCTGAACATCGGGGTAGCATGCGTTGGCCGGATGGGTATCACCATCGTGTTCCAGATGGTGTGTCTGGTGAATGCAGAGCTGTACCCAACGTTCATCAGGTGAGTAGCACTGAGCCGGCTGTGCGCGGGCCAGGCTCACCGAGGACGAGCATTTCCACGACCGTCCCTCAAGGCGCCCCCAGGGCTGACCGGTTTGGTCGTTGAGATGGGAGTTGAGCATCCAAGAGAGGATCAGTGCCTAATTATAGTAGAGAAGGTGAAACGGGAAGGTCACTCTGCTCTGTACAGAGCATGCGGGAGAGAACGTGGGACAGGGGGAGGGAGGCTGATGAGTTGTGTGGACTTCAGCAGCTCCACTGACAGCCTGGGACACAACTTGCTTAAACAGCAGTTCGTACTTGTCTAGTGATAGACAAAGCATTTCCAGACACACATGCAGTTTAGCCCTTGAAATCATTATCCCTATTTGATATGTGAAGAAGCTGATGCTGAGAAAGAGAGAGATCTTCCAGGAGTGACACAGCTAGAAAGTGGCAGGGTGTCTTCCTGACCTTGAAGCAGGTGCTTTTCCCATGACGACACAATGCTTAGCAACAGGCCTATAAGACTTAGTGTTTAAAGTCAGGTTTTTTTGAGGTAGCATTTTCCTAGAGCACAATTCACTCCAAAACGCAGTTTGATGAGTTTTGATTATCTATGCATCCAATTAGCCACCCCCACATTCAATATGGAGGCGTTTCCATCGCCTCCTGACGTTTCCTCATCTCCCTTTGCAGGTCAATCTCTTCCCCTCCCCACCTCTAGCACCTGGCAGCCACTGATCTGCTTTCTGTCCCTATGGTCTTACTTTTCCAGAATGTTCTGTAAATGCAATAACATGGCCGGTAACTTTCTGCGTTTGGCCCCTTTCATTTAGCATAATGGGATCCATCCACGTTTCTGTGCGTATGAATACTTCATTCCTTCTAACGGCCGAACGTTATTCCAGAGTGTGGACGATGTACCACAATTTGCTTATCCTTTTCCCAGTTCATGGACATTTGGACTATTTCCGGTTTGGGGTGATTATGATACAGCTGCTGATAAATATTCACATACGGGTCTTTCATTTTTCTTGGGTAAAAAGTTGGGGGTGGGTCATATGGTAAGTGTGTGTTTAAGTTTATGAAAACGGTCAAAATGTTTTTCAAAGTGGCTGCACCATGTTATATTCCACCAGCCATGTGTGAGCGATCTGGTCGCTCTGCATCCTATCAGCACTTGGTATTGTCAGTTGAAAAAAATGTTCGAAGTCATTCTTGGAGGCCATGGTCTTGTTCTGGCTTTAATTTACATTTTCCAAATTACTAATAAGGTTGAGTGTCTTTGCGTGTACTCATTGCCATCTGTTTCTTAGAAGACTTAGTTTAAATGAAGATTATTTTTATTATAAAAGTAATTAACTACTTTCCTTAAAGTTTTAATTCTGACCTTTGTTAGAATTTGGCATATTTCCTTAAACTCCTCTTTTCCTCTGTATAAATTGTTTCTTCTCCCCATGTCATGAGACCAATGGTTTCTGAGAAATACTCCAGCTCCCCGGTCCCCTCTTACACCTGCACAGCTCTCTGAGACTCTCTGTAAGCCAGAAGACAAAAGGACAACTCTGATTCTCTCTTTTCTCTTTCCCACCTGTCCTTTATTAAAAGGCCTCGTCTTACACTCTCCTTTGTAAAAGGTTGTTGGACTGAGGACAAAGAGATGAAGGCAAATTAAAGAGAAAGTCTACCGTTGGTAGTCCTGAGCCCAGAGTCTGAACTAGCCAGGCCAAACAATTCCATTGTTACGGCCACCAGACACCAGGCCACTATGGGACTGATTCCAAATGCTAACTGTCAAAGGTCTGGAGTGCCTGGTCCTATGTGGAGGAAGGACAAGTAACCCATCCCCAAGGATCCCTTGCCATTTGTGCCAGAAGGCTGCTTGATAAGGATTCTCAGGAACTAGGAAGGGAGGCCAGATGTTCAGAAATAACTTTAAATTTGATCCCCACACACACAAAAGTAAGACAGTCATGAAAATTCTGGTATTTTCAATCTATGGAATCAAATCTAAATTGCCAAAAATAAAAAAAGAGGATTATTCTGTTACTTTATAAGCACTTCAAATTCAAACAGTTACTATTTAAACCATTTTTACCCTGCTTCTTCTTCTTCTTTCTTCTTTTTTTTTGGTGAGGAAGATTGGCCCTGAGCTAACATCTGTGGCCAATCTTCCTCTTTTTGTTTGAGGGAGATTGCCCCTGAGCTAACATCTGTGCCTATCTTCCTCTATTTTGTATGTGGGATGCCTCCACAGCATGGCTTGATGAGTGATGTCTAGGTTCATGCTCGGGATTCAAACCTGCAAATCCTGGGCCGCCAAAGTGGAGCATGTGAACTTAACCACTATGCCACCAGGCCGGCCCCTGACCCTGCTTCTTATTCACGGGATCCTTCTTCTATCTGTCTGCAGCACATATTGTGAGAAACATTCTTTTGGCATCAATATGCACTGCCTTGTATGGAACGGTGTCTTTCCATTTTTACCTTCTCACTGTATTACGAGCTCCTTCAAGGCAGGAACTACGTACTCTCCTCCTCTCCACCTCCTGCAGCTGTTCTGTTGGTGTGCTATCCAGGCACCGAGTGATTGTAGAATGACTGAACGAAGTACCACAGATCCGTGAGTTTAAAATAAAGGACCCAGTTCCCTACTTCTTCTAGCTTCTGTGTGCTTATCAAAATTTTTTCTTTTTTAAGACTTATTTTCGTAAAATAGTGAAAAATAGTGGTGTCTTTTCTTTCTCTTCTTGGAAATCACACCAAAGCTAGTAGAAAAATGAGAAGGAAAAAGAAAAAAACCTGCAAGTGCCGTCTTTGAAACTAGGATGACTCTGGGTGACAATATGTAAGAAGAAGCATTGTTGAATGCAATGAGGTCCAAGAGGGTCTAGAAGATTCCAGGGAGGCACACCTGTGGGAGCACATTTTAGATAAGGGCAACAGTTTTCCAAAGGAGGAAGCATATCTTGAAGGGTCTTACCACACTCTCTCGTCTGGAGTAAACAACATAGGTGCAGGGGCTGGAGGTGGCAGCTTCCTTCCCTGATATTGCATCATTGGAGGTGAAGCAGGGAGGGTGAGGCTGCGAGAGAACATTCTGGAAACTTTGAGATAGCAGTGTGCTGTGTGGCAGGGTAGAGGAAAGCGACCCTACATAGCAAGGAGTTCTGCACAGCCAAGCCCTGGAGACTGGGAATAAGAGAGATCACAGCATCTGGTCACATGCAACCCTGGTCAAAAAGAGAATTCTTACTAGCCTGGAACACGGTCTGGTCCTCCGCACCAATCCTTCTGAAATGGCTGATACAGGAAGAAACCACACTGTTAAATGGTGAATAATAAATAAAGAAGTAACCGGCCCAGGGGCTATGCAAATATATCAGGAAATGAAAGGGGAAAAGGAACAGGAAAATAGATTGGCAAATGAAGAATTCTCACCAGAAAACTACTGTCACAAAGCAGATGAAAAGCATAACCAAATATACTACAGGTAGCTGCAAAATATTAATGAAAATATAATGAATATTAATGAATTTATAGAGTCATCTCTATAAAATAAGAGTTTAAAGCAGAGATATAAGTTCTTAGGAGACTATGTGACAAGACAATAGAAGAAGTCAAAGCCAGCAAAGGAAATAAGTGATGAAGAAAAATGAAAACATTTGAGAAAGGAAAACAAATTTGAAAGCGATACACAAGAGGATTGACACAGTAAAGGCAGTCAAGACAGGACTAAGAATTGCAAAATAAAATTGAAATAAGCAAATACTTTAAAAGACTTTGGGGCTGGCCCCACGGCCAAGTGGCTAAGTTCGCATGCTCCAGTTTGGTGGCCCAGGGTTTCACTGGTTCAGATCCCGGGCATGGGCCTAGGACCACTCCTCAAGCCATGCTGAGGCAGCGTCCCACATAACAGAACTAGAATGACCTACAACTAGAATATACAGCTACGCACTGGGGGTGCTTTGAGGAGAAGAAAAAAGAAAAACAGGAAGATTGGCAACAGATGTTAGCTCAGGGCTAATCTTTAAGGGAAAAAAAAGTGTAAAAGGCTTAGAGGTTATGTGTGTGTGTGTGTGTGTGTGTGTGTATCCCAAAGAAGATAATTGAAATAACAAAACAAAAAGACTTTAAGAAACCTCTGGAAATAACACACTGCTTGAATCTATGCTTTGAAGTGGCACACTGTGTAACAGGAAAAGCTGACCCCGAATGAACAATATTAAAGAATATTCTAGTTAAGTGACTGTGCTTCAGAGATAAAGACTCATCAGGCACCCGGGCTGAAAGTGTAAGTCACACGTCTAAGGAGAAACTCAAATTGATGTCATTCAATGAAGACAGTGAAACAGCACCTGAGATGAGCTCAAGTGGAGAAAGCATAACCCAATGAATTTTATCCAGTCGAACCCTCACTCCTATGTAAAAACAGCAGCCAATCATTTAGACATATCTCAAAGAATGTGGTTCCTATGAACCTTTTCCAAAAATGCTCTTAGAGAAAAACCTTTCAGTAAACCCAGTAATAAATGGAGAAACGTGTCAGAATTGTTGATGATGATCACTGAAGGTGACATTAAAATGAATGTGATTTTGGCTACCGAACAGAATGTAAATATCATAAATCTGAATATAAAGAAATGCTATAACTAATGAAAACTGGAAAGGGAAGGGGGAGAGAATGTTGGAAGAAGTGTAATACAGTGATTTCCTCAATACGCTGTCTCCAGCTTGGAAAAAAAAAGTATCATTAAAACCTGATAAATTAAGTAGTGTTGTAGGTATATTTTAAGATATAAAGGCAAACACTAAAAATAATGATATAAGTAACTAAAATCAATGCATGGAGAGGAATGGTTTGAGTAGGAAGTATAAATATATTAATTTTATAATTGTTCATAATAAGAAGTTAGTACTGTCTAATAAGATAGAGTAAGTGTATAATATAAAGTTATAAAGGTAATCATTTGAATGAAAATACAAACCTTCCAAATTATTAGAAAAAAATACACATAACCAACACATATTGAAAGATAAAAGACAGTAGAAACAATAAGAAGTATGACATGAAAGCTAATGACAGAATTAAGTCCAAACATTTCTGACATTTAAATAAATGTAAAGAGGCTTGACCCTCACAGTAAATGTTTTATGCTTTGTGGACCACATACTGTCTCTGTTGCATATTCTTTTCTTTTTTTTTTAACTCTTTAAATATGTAAAAACCATTCTTAACTCAAAGGCAATAACAATGCTGGGTTTGGCCCATCAGCTATAGTTTGCTGACCCCTGACTGAAAACAAAAATAACATTGTGTTGTGGGATTTATAACTTATGTGGAAGTAAAATTGTGCAAAGTCTACGAGGAGAGAAAAGCAAGTGTACTATGGTCAGGTTCATATACAATCCATGAAGTGGTATAATACCATGTGAAAGTAGACTGTGCTGAGCTAAAGATGTGTACTGTACCTAAAGCAAACACTAAAAAATGAAACAAAGAGTTTTAGGTGTTAAACCAACAAAGAAGATAAAACAGAATCATTTAAAACGCTCAACTCATAAGCAGGCAGAAAAAGAGGAAAAGGGTAACAAAGAACAGATGGAACAAAAAGAAAACAAATAGCAAGATGATAGATTCCAACCCAACCATATCAGTAATCACAAGAAATATAAATGGTCTAAACACCCAGTTAAAGGGCAGAGATTGTCAGACTGGACAAAAAAGTGAGACCCAACTGTATGCTGTCTATAAGAAACTTACTTTAAATTTAAGGGCAGAGATAATTCAAAAGTAAAAGGATGGAAAAAGATGTTGTAAACAGAGATGGTATAAGACTGAAAGAATGGAAAAGGATATTCTGTGCGAACACTAATCAAAAGAAAGCTGGAGTGGCCTTATTCATATAAGACAGAGTAGATTTCAGAGCAAAGACTATTATTAGGGGTGAAAAGGGTCATTTCAAGTAGTTTCTCTATGTTTCCTATCTAACTTTTTTCATCCTCCATTCCTTAATACCCTCTCTCTACCATTCCCTTCTCTCCATGTAAAAGAAAAAACTCTATTCAGATCAACTAATTCTTCAATTCTCCAAACACCAACTAGGTGTCCTGTAATTGAATTCTGGCATTAACTACCTGGAATTAGTGCAGACCCCATAGGTCAAGGGTGCATTCCCACAAGACTGCCCCCACTTCAGAGACCAAGCGTAAGCCCCAAATTGTCCACCTGTACTTCTGACCAACTGGCTATAAATCAAGATTCCCATGACCTCCTCCTTGAGTTCAGTAATTTGCTATAATGGCTCACAGATCTCAAGGAAACACTTACTTACATTTACTGGTTTATTATAAAGGGTATAATAAAGGATATAAATGAATAGCCAGATGAAGACGTACATAGGATGAGGTCTGTAAGGGTCTGGAACACAGGAGTTTCTGTCCCTGTGGAGTTAAGGTGCGCCACCCTCCTGGCACGTAGGTGCGTTCACCAACTTGGAAGCTCTCTGAATCCCATAGTTTGGAATTTTTGTGGAGGCACCATTATGTAGGCATTATTGATTAAATCATCGGCCACTGGTGATTAACTCCATCTCCAGCCCTCTCCCCTCCCTTGAAGTTGGGGTGCACATTGTGTTTGCTCTGGGATCAGTTTGGAAAATTGAAGCATAAAATGTTGTCTTTTTTGTTCTCCACATTTTATCAGGAACCTTGGAGTGATGGTGTGTTCCTCCCTGTGTGATTTGGGTGGGATCATCACCCCTTTCCTGGTCTTCAGGCTGATGGAGGTTTGGCAAGGCTTGCCACTCATGTTGTTCGGTAAGACTCATGGGGCATTTATTGTTCCTTCTTTCCAGCCTGGCAGGAATACTCAGGAACTATTTGATGAGTGGATGATATCCCCCAGTGAGTTTACAGAAGGCGAGGATGGTGTCTGCTCTTCTGTTGTCTCTTTGCTCGCTCCATCACACTTCAAGGGAAAGATGAGATGCTATTCCTAGAAGGCGAGCCAGAGGTTTATGTCCTGTGGCTCCGAAGTCCAATAATTCATCCTACAGGACAGAATCTGAGAGACCTTTTGACCTGGCCTCCTGCTTTCTCATAAATTTGACTCCCAATTTTTGTGCATTTAATATGTAATTGCTAGAGGTTTGAAGATGCTAAATTATCATCCCTTGTCCGCTTCTGGATCTTAAGAATCCAGAACAGATGAGGCAGGAGACAAATGGGAATCAAAGTTTAGTATCAGCTTTGTTATTGATAAAGTTGGATTAGAGAAGAAGGATGCGACTCTGCCTTCTCTCCCCAAAGCTAGACCTTGGACCTCGAAGACCCTGCTTACCCACTTGGTGGAGGGAAAAACAGCTGCCCATGTGCAGAGAGCTGCCATGTCTGAGCCCAGGTGACTCCACCAGAGAGAGGGAGGAAGAGAGAGGGAGAAGGAGTGAGGAGAGAGGGAGAGGGAGGAAGAGAGGAAAATAGGGGGAGAGAAAAAAGGAGAGAGAGAGAGGGAGAGAGAGAGTGGGAGAGTAATGAGTGGCATACACTACCCACACATGTTATCTATGCTCCGTATCATATATATAGTAATATAATATTGATATGTAGTACCTATAACATATATTATATATAAAATGATATATATGTTGTTATATATTATAATAATATAATATCATATACAATAGTATATATAATATAAAAATTATACTATATAATATACTATATATGCTAAATAATATATGTGTAACATAGCAATATAACAGTATATATAATATATACTATATATAGTGTATATATATAATATATACTATATATAGTGTATATATATAATATATACTATATATAGTGTATATATATACTATATATACTATACTAAATAATATTAATATAATATTAATATATAGCAACAATATATATGATAATTTGTATATAGTAATTATAAAAGATATAAAATAATATAGTATATAATATAATCACATATATTATTTTGTTATATATTATACATTATAGTTTATACAGTAACTACAATATATATCATATATAAATTTATTGTTACTATATATGAATACTATATTAGATTCTGATAGTAATATAGTAGCGTGGTAATAGTCACAATCGAGTTTCGCATTGTCATCGAGATGCCTGAACCAGTAAACCCACTAACACTCCAGCAGCAGTTGCCTAGAACCGTATCCTCACACAGACGTACAAGGAAGGCAAGAGCCCCTTTCTTACTCTGGCATTTCCCGGGTGGTCCTTTGCTTTACTTTCCGGGGTGTCCCTGATCATTTCACCGTCCCGCCCGCGTGCATCTGGGCATCTCCTGGTTAGCCGCCGTCACCCCTGTAACCGTATTACTGGCTGTGCTCTAACGCCTTCCTGTGAACTCTGTCTCGTTTGAAGCGGCCTTGGGCCTGATTGCCGGGGGAATGGCGCTGCTTCTTCCTGAGACCAAGGGGGTGGCGTTGCCAGAGACCATCGAGGATGCGGAGAACCTCCGGAGGTGAGCTCCGTGGTGCTCAGGACCCAGGGAGCCCACGTTAGACCCGTCCTCTGGCATCATTAACATGCTCCATTTCCTTTATCTTAGCGGTTTAGGAGAGCTTTTCAGACATGGTGTGTCTCTTGTATTACTCCCGGAGCCTCTATAGAGAGAACACAGTGTACTAGCCACTGACTTCACAGGGAAAGAATGGGAGCAGGAACCCGCATTTTGGTTGACAGTCACTGTCCTTTTTCTTTTTTTTAAGATTTTATTTTTTTCCTTTTTCTCCCCAAAGCCCCCAGGTACATAGTTGTATATTCTTCGTTGTGGGTCCTTCTAGTTGTGACATGTGGGATGCTGCCTCAGCGTGGTTTGATGAGCAGTGCCATGTCCGCGCCCAGGATTCGAACCAACGACATACTGGGCCGCCTGTAGCGGAGCGCGCGAACTTAACCACTCGGCCACAGGGCCAGCCCCCACAGTCACTGTTCTAAACCGCGGACAGAGAACCATTTGTCTGTGATGCTGACTATACAGCACCAAGACCCCCTGCTCAGCCCAAGAGTTAAAAGCTCTGAGTTGGGAACTATTTTTAAATCAATCTCTGTCCTTTTAGTAATTGTTGGCTCAGGTTCCTTAGTGACCTTCTTCACAAAGAAGAATGACTTCAAACTTTCATTCTTGTGACAGGGACCAGGGCTTTAATGGAGTCTCAGGTTCTACTCCTTTTTTTTTTCCCCCTGAGGAAGATTTGCCCTGAGCTAACGTCTTGTGCCAATCTTTCTCTGTTTTGCATGTGGGTTGCCACCACAGCATGGCCACTGATGAATGGTGTAGGTCTGTGCCCAGGAACTGAACCTGGGCGGCCAAAGCAGAGTGCGCCAAACTTAACCACTAGCCACAGGGCCAGCCCCTCAGATTCTATGGTTAAAGCTATAGTAAAGGAAAAGAAGAAACAGTGCTTGCCGAGGTAATCGCTCAGGCCCCTGCATGGGCATGGGTCTATGGATTCCATGGTGAGGGCACATGTGTCCCTGAGAAGTAGAGAGAATGGTCTGTAGAGCCACAAAGACCTGGGTTCAAATACAGACATTGCCACCTCCTCAGCCACGTGACTTTGGGCACGTCATTGAACCCTACAGAAACTTAATTTCCTTGCCTGAAATATAGCCACAAGTAACACTTAATTTAGAGGGTTGCTGTGAAAATTCAAGGAACTAAAGTAGGTGACAGTGACTAATCAATTGGTCAGCACATAGTGGATATTCAATAAATCACAGATTTTCCCCAGTCTTCTTGCCTATTGTGTGATTTCCTCAGTGCTGCTCAAACTTACTCTCAAAGTTTGCAGAAGAATCACAATGGGAGCTTAATAAATGCAAATTCCTGGGCCTTCTAGGCTTTTGACTTAGTAAATGAATAGCTGAACCCAGGAATCTGGGCTTTTATAAGCTCCGCTGACGATGTCCATTCAGGCACTCTATAAGCCTCACTTCGGGAAATCCTGCATTTCTCAGGACTGATAAGGGACAAACACTCTATTTTAACTGTTAACACATTTTGCAGTTGCTGACAATATGCTTCTTTTCAGTCTCCAGTGGTAGAAATATACAGCTAATGTTGATTCCCTGATTTTCAAATGTTTCATTATCATTTGTTAATAGGCACTGTGTCATCTTTTACGACGTTTGGTTTGTCCCTTCACTCCATCATCATGACCTTTCTGCCCTGCCAGGGGAGGCTGGCTGCTCCTGCTCTGAGCCCCACGCCTCCCAGTACATCCTCTGTGCTCCATAATACTCCTCACAATTTGTAATAATCGCTTATTTCAGTACCTCTTTCTCCACTATACTAAGTCCATATGCAGTAGCCACAGTCTATTGCCAGAGGAGTCATTTCAATGACTTCTTCTCCCCTACTTTCCAGGGGAAAATGTGAGGGAATGGAAGTGATAGTAACACTAGCAAACATTTAAGGAGCGCTCACTGGGTGTCAACTTACCCAATCTTCTCGAAACCTCGTGAGGCAGCTACTACTGCTATCGTACCCATTCCACAGATGAAGGAAAAAATGACAGGTACCCCATATTCAAAATGGAGCATTGGATACAAAGTGATGGAGTTAGGCAACACCACCACAGATGGTCTACTTCGAAAGTTGGCAGACTCTTTCCTTAAGGGGCCAAACAGTAAATATTTCAGGCTTTGGGGCCATACTGTCTTTTACCACTGCTCAACTCAACAGCGTGACAACAGCCGTAGATAACACCTCAATCAATAGGTGTGGCTGGGTGCCAGTAGATCTTTATTTATGGACATTGAAGTTTGAATTTTATCTCATTTTCAAGTGTCAAGAAATAATATTTGGGGGCCAGCCCAGGGGCGCAGTGGTTAAGTTCAGTGGCCTGGGGTTCGCTGGTTCAGATCCCGGGTGTGGACCTACGCACCACTTGTCAAGTTGTGCAGTGGCAGGCATCCCACATATAAAATAGAGGAAGATGGGCACGGATGTTAGGTCAGGGCCAATTTTCCTCAGCAAAGAGAGGAGGATTGGCAGCAGATGTTAGCTCAGGACTAATCTTCCTCAAAAAAAAAGAAGACGAAATAATATTTTCATTTTGAGTTTTAAAACTATTTAAAAATGTAAGAAACCGTTCTTAGCTCACAGACCATAGGAAAACAGGCTGTGAGCCAGAACTGGCCGAGCGGCATGGTTTCCTGACTCCTTTTCTTCTTTGTCACTTGCCATCCTTGTTCTCTTTTTACTTCGAGACTTATTCCTGCGGACAACTTTGCAACGGTTTCTTCATTGAGACGTTGATGGTTTATTTTGGTTAACTTGAATTTTTATTTCTGGTTGCTACAGGAAAGCAAAGCCCAAAGAAAAAACGATTTACCTTCAGGTCCAAACATCGGAACTGCCGGGCACCTGAGAGAGATGGTTCGCTGGGGACAGAGCGGGAGAGATGAAGATGGAGTTGTCATCTGGAGAAATGTTCAGAAGCCCTTATTCCTCTGTCTTCTTCCTCACACTGGCCCCAAATCAATATCAATCTTAAAGAACATTAAATGTAATTTGTTTTATTTTATTTTCTTTCTTTTAAGCCCTGTCTATCTTTTATCTACTTACCCTTTCTGGTGAGAGCCGTTGGTGGTTTCCGGGTACTTAATTATCTAAAGTATGTTGAAGAGCCAATAGAATTTAAATATTGCAATAAAAGAGGCCTCCGTAATTGGTTTTCTAGAATAAGTATTGTTTTATTCACTCTCTGGAAAAAAAGGTCTTTGTATCTGTAGGTATCTACGTTGGCAAAAAGTAATTCAACATGTGGATTTTGGGTAGGACTCTTGGTTTTTAAATATGGTGACTCTTCCAGCAAACTGTAGCCCAATTGCATTTACATACGCATCATGGAGTAAAGCATGATCTTCATTTGAAGGCCAGAACCACCAAGACCCTGTTAGGGCACAAGATTCTGCCACTTACGTTCCAGGAATATTTTATTCCATTTCACTCTTGGTTGTGGTTCCCGCTGGTGATTCTAGAAGGTGGACTCACATGCCAACAATGAAATATATCCAAATTATCCGGCAAGTATATCCAAAAGAGTTCCGTTTACTACTAGTTATGTGCTTTTTGAACCCCTTTGTTACTGGAGTATGCAAAAAACTTTGTTTTAAAATTTCTTTACCTATGAGACAAAACCACAGACAACATATTAGCCAGCCTTCAGAGGACCTTGGAAAAAATGTTTCTAATGTGCAGCGGAGGCGTGATGAAAACATGTGGTTGTGTTATGCACGCTTCTAGCCTCATCTGGCTGAGCTAAACGATGGCCTCGGGGACTTGAGATCATGGTGTTCAGTCCTGAGCAGTCCTTTGGTCTCTCTTTGAGAATGGACACAGGCTACTGGGAAACCTGAAGCTTCACCCTTGGCAAAAAAAGGCCTTGTTTTCCTAATTCTATTTTTTTTTTCATTTCTCTTGAAGATTGGCCCTGAGTTAACCTCTGTTGCCAATCTTCCTCTTTTTTTTCCCTCCCCAAAGCCCCAGCACATAGTTGTATATCCCAGTTGTAGGTCCTTCTAGTTCTTCTATGTGGGACGCCACCACAGCATGGCCTGATGAGCAGTGTGTAGGTCTGCGCCCAGGATCCAAACCAGCAAACGCCGGGCCGCTGAAGCAGAGTGTGCAAACTTAACCACTCGGCCATGGGGCTGGCCCCCCAATTCTATTTTAAAACACATCCAGCTACATGGAGGGGACCAGTGTTTCATTTCAGCATCTGCAGAGCAAAGCTTTTACCTTGCTCTCGTGTACCTTCTGACCAAGACAATTGTACTCTTTACTGGTAACAAATATGTCAATTGCAGGCTCTGAATCATTTCTTTCAAATGTGTATTACAACTGTTCTCTCTCATCTTCATTAGACTCTTTTGGCAAAACTTCTGAGAAAGGCTTTAAGCAAAGAGGGGTCATCATTAAGAAGAAGAACAACAAACTGCCTAGTGTTCTTGATGCTCTGTAGACAAGTCTGAACAAACTGGACATGTGCTGTTCCTGGAGGAGAAAGCACAGCCAAGGTTTACTTAAAAAGCACAACCATTTGACTCAGGACAGTTTGTCAGTGAAGTACATGCATCTGCGGATCGAGGGTGACTGTTTGCCTGCTCCAGTTTTCAAGCGGAGCCTGCCTGAAGCAAGCGTATTTGAATGTTGCCTGATGTGTCAGGGCTCCTTTCCTTCCTGCCTTCCTTGCTGTGGCTACAATGAAGTCACAGTCAATCCAGATATCGTTGGGGTGGAGGGGAGTCCATCCGACAGTGCAAAGGCAGAAATAAGTTGGTCACAGAGACAGATGGTGTTTAAACACTTGGAAACCCAGGGTGGTGTGGCGCAGGCATCCACAGGGAAGGAGATCCTTAGGAGGGTGTGGCAGCGAGGAGCCCTATGGCTTGAAAATAGTTGCAATTTCACTCAATAGCTGAGGCTGCCTCTGATGTCGCTCTGCCCGGAGCCCATGGACCACCTCGTGTGTACTCCAGGCAGCTGGATTTTACTCTCTCATACATGATTTGTGAAAAAAAAATTTTAAGATTCCAAGAAGGTTGCTGTGGCTAGAACTAAGCACAAGAAAAGTTCAAATTTCAAGAAGAGTGGGGAAATGTTTTTGCCAAAGAGCTAGGACTCTCAGAGATGTCTAACGGGGCATTAAAAAGATGAAGATGCCTAAATATGGAGGGTTCACAATGGCAAGCAGGGACAATTTCAACATCATAAAAACAGTACTTATAGTCAATTGGAACAGGCTGATACTATAAAAAGAGTCATAATTCCATGCTAATACTCAAAAGGAACAAATAATAGGAACTGTGCCCAAAAAAGCACATGAGTCTCTCTCTCTCTCTCTTTTTGCTGAGGAAGATTAGCCCTGATCTAACATCTGTTGCCAATCTTCCTCCTTTTGCTTGAGGAAGATTCACCTTGAGCTAACATCTGTGCCAATATTCCTCTATTTTGTATATGGGTGACATCAAATCAAGGTGGCCGATGAGCATTGTGGGTCTGTGCCCAGGAACTGAACCCGGGCTGCTGAAGTGGAGCACACCAAACTTAACCACTAGGCCACTGGGCCGGCCCCCAGCACATGAATTTCTAATGAAGTTTATAAGACATTCTGTTAATTGTTCAATGCAACTAATGTGAGTTCTCTACTCAAGGTTAGATTAACACTCAGGTTAACAATCAGAAATAAGAAGCAGATGTAGACAGGGGATAAAGCATGTTTAAAATATATAATGTCTATGGTTTGATCATTTTAAATTAAAATGTTTTTGGTCATCCAGAATTGAAGTGACCTAGAAACCAAGGTCAAATCTTTCAGAAGCTCAATCCAAGCTGAAGATGATGGGTGAAGAATAGCGTGTAGACCCACTCGGTCCACAGGGGAAAGGTGACCTGTGCCGGGGTGGGAGGGCTGGCAGATAGAGGGGCAAGGTGGCCCATGGGCATTGCCCGAACTTTGACTCCCAATGCCAACATGTGGCTGCTACTGTGGGCTTGACATTGTGCCTCGGGAAGAAATAGTCACAGAATTATTTATCCCCTTGAAGGATTTTTAAAAAATGATATTTCAAAATGATACAACTTTTTAATTCATCCTGAAAAATTGGAAATTATGAGACAGTTCCTTCCTACCTTATCTATCACACTCCTAACAGTAATTGTGGTCAGACCTTCAAATGGCACTGTAAATAGCAAGCTGGAACCTTGCAAAACTCTGAAAGTCTCATAGGTGCAGGCTCTCCCCACATCCTCCTGCTATTGTGGACAGACTCAGGGAGGGGGAGCACAGGTGCTGGTCCATGTTGGGGCCCAGGGCAGGACACCCCAAAATATCCCACAACGGCACACTGATTATTTTGAATTAAAGTTGCTTCAGAAACAAAAAGGGTATTCTGACCCTCCTGGCTCTGTTCCCCCTGAAAGCAGGAAATACATCTCCCACATGGAAGATGCTCGTCCTGTATCCTTATCACCAGAGCTGGGAATTCAGGGCCAAGATGTCTGTATAAACAAACCTTGCTAATTTACTACCTCAAGTGTAAACTCTGCTTAAATCTCTAATTACACACTTGGCATCTAAGTTTCTTTGTCCTATCATTCCTCACAAATTTGTTGTTTCTTTGCATAAAAGATGTATATACTGCCTGCTTTGTTTCCTCTCCAAGCATCATTTCTCTATGATTTCCAGTACATACATATTAAGTGGGGTTTTTCTCCTGTTAATCTGGTCCTTTGTCAATTTTATTATTAGTCTGGCTGTAAGAACACCAGATGGGTAGAAAGGGGATTTTCCCCTATGCTGACATCAGTGCAGGGTATGGGCCCCAGCCCAGAGACACCTGGTGAAGCCCATTGTCCTGTGACTATACAGCACGCCACTGAGGAAGTCCAAATAGTTGCCTGATCGTTGAATTGGAAGATAACAGACAGGTGCATGTAAAACAATATTTCTTCTTCTTTTTTTTTTTTAACAAAATTTGAGGGAATCATTTGATGATTATCCACAGATTATAATTAGCCAAAAGGCTAATGAAAAAGCACAAACCCTCTAAACATCTGTGACTGGTCAGGGAGGGGAAAAATAAGGTGAAGAACCTATGACCCAAAACAAGGACATGGAGAAATATTATCTAGGGACTTGGGAAATAACACTCATGACCCATTGTCACATGGACATCTGGAATTGGGGGGTTCTAGAAGATTTTTCCTTTTCCAGTGTGGTCCCCGTGGACCCCCTGCTCCTGACATGGTTCCTGTTGTTCAAAGCTGGAGACACAACCCACTGTGTCTGGACCAGACCACTGGTGTTCCAGGGCCCAAACTAAAGGCTGGTCTCTTGGGATGAGACAGACAGATTTCCAG